>NW_026705155.1:900000-1145212 GCF_029867415.1 Vicia villosa | reverse complement strand
TTTGTATCATCGTCTTCCTGCATGGATTCATAAACCTCTCCAGTGACCATATTTTTATACGAGCTTACCCGCTTATTGCCTTCAGCTTGTGAATCTTCTTTACTCTTGTTAACACTTGTTGTTTCACTCTTCTTTTGCTCTCCTACAGCCAAAGGAAGAGAAAACAGATTTGCAGGTGGTTCCGGTTGTTCCGGTGGCGGCACCGGTGGTGGTTCTGACATTTCCATGAAACCTAGCAGAGCTAACGTGTGCGATTTAGCTCGAGTAACTTAAACTGTTTGAACTATAATTCTAAACTGTATATCTTTGTTATTTTATTAAATTAAAATTTGTTTTAGGCCTTTCTTCTTCCTATGTGAGTTCTTTTATTTTTTATGGGTCTTTCATTTTCGCTTAAAGTATGCTTGATCCAATTCTTAGCTTACTCATTATTTTTCGGCTTAATCATTATTTTATATTTTATTTGAACTTGTAGGGACAAATATTTCAGGGAATTGAGGACCACAATGTTGTCACACTACTAAAAAATTTGTTTTTAGTGACCGATTTAGTGACCAAAAAATTTTAGTCACTGTAGTGACCGAATTGGCCACCGAAATAAAATATTCATGAGCCAGTTTTAATAGGTCACGAAATCGGTCACTAAAATACATCAGCCACCGATTTAGAGATCAAAATTTAGTGACCGAAATTTCAGTCACTGTAGTGACCGAATTAGCCACAAAAATTCGATATTCATGAGCAAATTTTAAGAGGTCACTAAATCGGTCACAAAAATTTTTTTTTTTATGCAATTTGATTTATATATATAAATTAGAGACCGAAATTTCGGTCACTAATATTTTTTGTTTTGTTTTTTATTTTTAATCCTTTTTATTATATTATTATTTCCTTTCCATTTTTTTAAATATTTAAATTCTCTTTCAATTTTTAATTTTTAATAAAATTTTCATATTTTTTATTGTTTTAACATATAATATATTTGTAAAAACATATATGTTTAAATATAAAATATAACAATAGATGTGAAGTGGTATAGTGGTAAGTTCTTCTTAAAATAAGTGGTGGTCACAAGTTCGATTCCTAGGTATCACAACTTTTTATTTTATTTTAAGAAAAGAACACTAAAATCGGTCTCTAAATCGATCATTGAATTCGGTCACAAATTCGGTCTCTAAATTTCGGTCACTAAATTCGTCGCAAATGCTTAGCGACTAGCACTTTTTCAACCGAAAAATAATGGTCACTAAATCGGTCGCTAAACGTTTTAGTGACCGATTTTTAAGCTTTTTCGGTCTCTAATTTGGTCACTAAAAGCGAATTTTCTAGTAGTGTCATAAATTTAATTTAATGAATGGTAAAGAAACAAATCATTAAATTCATATAATTTTTTATTGGATTAAAGGAAGAGACTTTTTTTTTTGGGTTTATCACCACCGATTTAGTTCGGTTCCGGGGTCAGTTCTGACATCAAATGGTTCCAGCCCACTCCCGATCGCAGTTGCGAGAGATCGAACCGTAATTCTCTCTACCAAATCTAACCAATCACTACTAGAATGAAAAAGTCAAAAACCATAATTGGAACATAAACTCAAACTATAGTGTAAAAGGAATGTCATTTGTAAAAAGGAGGTGGGAGATTTAATCAAAAAAAAAAAGAAGAAAAAAAAAAAGGAGGTGAGGGATATGAGATCCATGGGAATGATTATTTGAGGAGAAATAAGTAATTTTCAAAAAAACTTGCAATTAACATTATCAAAAATATTTGTCAATAGAAGCTTAAAGGCCACGTCTCTCTTATTATTATTTGATTTGGGCATGTAATATACAATTTTTTTACAAAATAATTGTATTGTTGGAAATGTCATACCTTAAAAAACTACTTTAATAGGGACCAATGATGTGACAGTGGTGACGACGATCTTATATGTAATGTTGTGGAGATATATAGGCCTCAACTTCTTAAATATGGTTGGTGTTTCAACATTTGATATAACAAAATTTTAGTAAATAATATTAATTTAAATATTTAAAATAAATATTAGAGGTGTTTGCGGTGTGATTTGAGTGATTTTGATGCTAAAAAAATCTTTGAATCGCAAGAAAAAAAATGTGCAGTTCATTTTGATTCCGTTGACTTTTAAAGATAAAACTAAAGCAAACTACTCTCAACCAATATGGTAGATTAGTTCGGGTGGTTTAGTTTTTCTACAAGATTTTATTGAGCCATATATATATATATATATATATATATATATATATATATATATATATATATATATAATTTTATATTTAATCATTTATATATTATAAAAAAATTAGTTTATAATTGTTTTTTTTTTTTTGGTAATTAAGGAATATATTAAGCGAGTACTAGGGGTACTCAAACCCAATTACAAAAGAAGGATCGGAAACAAAAAAACCGCCCCTACCAAAATTACATACCAATTGACATTTTACCGGAAATATAGCAGAGGAGCTTTACAAAATTCGTAAAAATTACAATTGGGATACCTAATTTCTCCGTGGGACGACCACTTCCAGAGTAAAACTTTAACGTTCCAAATAATATCAGAAAGACACCACTTCTCCTTTCCAAAGATAAACCTATTCCTCCTACTCCATAAACTCCAACAAACACCGAGCCAAACCAAACCTTCGGTTCCCTTCCTTACTCGATTGTGTTTAAAAGAGGAAAAAGAAGACAAGAAGATATCCCAAGAGCTGCTAGTTAAAACCATATCCATTTCCAACCAACAAGAGATGGAACTCCAAACTTTCTTTGCAATCTCACAGGAGAACAACACATGATGCAAAGTTTCGTCTTCAACCTCACAAAAAGAGCAGACAAGATCGGAAACATTAGAAATTATACCTCTAACCAAGAGCAGATTTTTTGTCGGCAACCTGTTTATAATAACTCTCCACGCGAATGCTTTGAATTTGAAGGGAGCTGCTATTTTCCAAACCAGATCCAAAGCTTTTTCTCTTTCTGTACAAAAAATGGAGAAAAGACGGTTCTCCGAAAGTAACTTGTAACAAGAGCTGACCGTGAATTCTCCTCCCGACGAAGGCATCCACGAAACTGCATCCTGCTGTCCCTCAAAGGGGCTGACCGTGACCAGCAAATCGGACAGCTCTGTTAGACGCGGCTGAAGAGCAGAAGAAACCGGCAGCACAATCCCCAAATCTCCCCACCTCCACGAACCAGCCACCCACTCTCCCATGGCACTAACTGGCTCATTCTTGGCCGCCGAATACTCATATAAATCCGAGAAACAGGAATTCAAAGGAGTCCCTCCTAACCAAGCTACCTGCCAAAATAGAATGCTCTTACCGTCGCCTAACGAAAAAAGACAGTTTTCAATGAAAGCTCTTCCTTGATGTCTGAACTCCAACCTCATTAAATCCTTCCACCAAGTAGAAGCCAAACTATATTGCTTTCCAGTATAGCCGGGCAGAATGTTATTGGCCCCGTATCTCGCTTTTAAAACTTTCGCCCACAACGAATCTGCCTCCCGACATAACCTCCATTTCCACTTCGAGAGAAGAGAAACATTAAATTCCTCCACTAACTTCAAACCCAATCCGCCCTTCTTCGTGGTACGACATAAATAATCCCAACAAACCCAATGTATCTTCTTTTTATCGTTCGATCCTCCCCACAAGAATTTATTTTGAATTCTTGTTATCTCGTTACAAACTTTCACCGGCGCACGATAAAATGACATAGTGAAAACATGAAGGCTGCTTAACACCGATTTTAACAAAGTAATCCTCCCCCCTAAGCTCAAAATCCTTCCTTTCCATTCTCCTAACCTTTTCTTCAACTTGTTGACTAGAGGATCCCACACCTCAATCCTTCTCGGGTTACAGCCTATAGGGATCCCGAGAAAGTTAAATCGGTCCACATCGATGGTACAAGCAAGAAAGTTTGCTGCCGCCCTCAAAACGTTTAAGTTCACATTTATCCCGATCAGCCTGCTCTTGTGGTAATTAACACCTAAACCGGAAATCAATTCAAAACCTCTAAGAACAGATTTTAGAGCCCAAATATGCTGCCAAGAATCGTCCCCAATCATAATCGTGTCGTCTGCATATTGGAGAATGTTCACCTTACAAGCTCCTTTAATGCTAATGCCTCTGAAATTGTCTGCTATCGCTGCACTCTCAACCAGACCCGACAGACCCTCCGCAACCAAAACAAACAAGAAAGGAGAAAGCGGATCTCCTTGGCGTAAACCCCTCGATACTTTGTACTCCTTTGACGGGCTGCCATTGACTAAAACCGACATGTGGCTATTGAACACTAATGCTTCCATCCATTTCCTCCACATCAAACCGAATCCCATCCTATTTAACATATATCTCAGAAAACCCCAACTAACCGTATCATATGCTTTTTCAAAATCGACTTTGAAAATCAAACAAGCCTTATCTTCCCTTTTCGCAAAGTCCACTATCTCATTTGCCACCATAACTCCATCCATAAGTTGTCTACCCGGGACAAAAGCCGTCTGACTTTCAGACACCACCTCCTTTAAAACCCTTTTTAATCTAATTGCTAGCAGCTTCGATAAACTTTTGTACATACAGCCCACAAGGCAGATTGGGCGGTAGTCGTCTAACACAAGAGGGTTCTCCTTTTTTGGAATTAGAGTGAGAAAGGAAGATGTAACAGACTTGGACAGAATTCCGTACTTGTGAAAGTCATTAAAGAAACGCAGAAAATCAGTTTTCATAAAAGGCCAACACTTACGAATGAAATCGAAATTATAACCGTCGGGGCCGGGACTTTTGGTGCCTTCGCAATTCCACACTGCTTCTCTAATTTCCTCCTCAGAAAAAGGGGCTTCCAACTCTTCAGCTTGAGATAACGATATTTGCTTGAAAACGATTCCGTCCGGAACAGGTCTTGCCTCATCGTGTTCCTCAAACTTTTTAGAGAAGTGCCTCCATACCTCTGTTTTTATCTCCCCAACCTCCTTAATTAAACCCGCTTCGGAATTTAACCAACCAATCCTATTTCTTCTCCTCCTCTCTTTCAAAGAGCTGTGAAAGAATCTGCTGTTACAATCACCTTCTCTATCCCACCTAACTCTTGATTTCAAGTGCAAAAGATTCTCCTTGATCCTGGCATTAGTCCAGAATCGGGCTATAGCTTCGCTTCTCCTCTTGACCGCCTCTTCCAAATGATCATCCGAACACCATTTGATAAAACTGTCCTCTTCATTGATGGCTGCTACTCCATCCGAAATCTCTAAATCTATTTTCCCATAAACAAAATTGTTCCAATCTTTCAGGCTGTCTTGTTATAATTGTTAAAACATGTTTATAATCTAACTTATAAAAAATATAAAGTAAGTCTTATAATTTTATCTTATATTTAAAAGACAATATACGAAATTACTTTCTTAAATAAATCTTAAATATTATTGTGTAGTTATAAACAATTTGTAATACTCTAATTTATTTTTTATTATCAATACTTTATATATAAAGAGATATAAGGGTAATGAAAATTAAACTACTTAATTTAATTTTATCATTCAAAACGCCGACAAATTAAAAAATGAAAAGAAAAATAAATATATTGTAATTTCATTTCAAATTATAAATAAATAATATTTGTTTTTTTTATATATAAATTACAAAGAATATGATAATATATATATATATATATATATATATTTATATATATATATATATATATATATATATATATATATATATATATATATATATATATATATATATATATATATATATATATATATATATATATATATATATATATATATATATATATATATATATATATATATATATATATATATATATATATAGTAAATGTTAATTTCTCTAAGGAATTAAAAAACACTTAATGGTCTTTAAGATTTTGTAATATAATGTGTTTTGGTTTGACTCGGCTTGGTTTACAAAATACAAATCGCGACTTAAACCGAACTACATAGTTTAATTAAAAAATATCCTAAAACATCCAAAGAAAATTCAATTTTCTATAATTTTTAATTTGGTTTGATTCAGTTAACAGTTTTTTATTAGGCCAATTCAATTTTAAATACCCTAATAAATGTAATTATTTATTTTCTAAGGATTGCACATAACATAAATAAAATATTTTTATGATATGAAAAAATTAAGAAACAAATAAATCAACATTTAGTTTAAGACTAATTAATACAAATTAATCTAAAGTTAAGACAAATTAACCTTTCCTACATGGCAAACTAGTAATAGTATTATTAGAAGTAGATTCCCTTTTTAATCAGCCACTCAACTTTATCTCCTACATTATAAAAGGAGAAGCCTCTTAGTTGTTTTTGGTATAATTTGAGTTAGAGAAATGAGTAAGTTGTTAATTTTAGTGGTTTTGACTCTTTTTGTTGTTGCTGCGAGTGCAAGAATTATGTCAGCTGGAGAAGAGGATTTGAAGGACAAGAAGAATAACATTGTTGAGAATGAACCTTCTTTTGGAAGTAGAGAAGTTAGCAATATTGGTGATGGAAAAGCCAAAGGAGTCGATGGTTTGAATTTACAGAAAAAATGTCTTGGAGTTGGAGTTTCTTTGGATGATGGTGTAAACGTTGGCGTAGGACTTGGTAGTCAAACTTGAGTGATAAGTTATTTACTGTGAAATTTACTTTTCTTAAATAAATAAATTAATGTTAAGAGTCTTTTTATTTTATTACAAAGTTTTATAAATAAACTTGGTTTGTAATAAAATGTGTTCTAATATATTATACTGGTATTAGTTAATGCTTCTCTCTTCAATTCATTATTATCTTATTTTCTATGTTTACAATATATTTCATCTATCTTCAACAATTTGAATTATTGCAAAACAAAACAAAACAATTTGAATTATTAAATTGATGTTTTAACTACAATTTTAAAATGTATATAACTTTATTATTTACTCTCTCAGTTCCTTTTAAGTGTCATTTCAAAAAAAAAAAAACTCTTCAACCAAGATAGTGGATTGTTAAAGTTACTTTTCATATCATACCCTTATTTATTTTTCTTTTTCTAAATAAATTCATTCATACACTCTCTTTTTCCAATAACTAATTGAAAAATATAAGGTAGAGTTATTGAGAAAATAATGGTATAATTGACAAATTATAACATTAAATTATAAAATGACACTTAAATAAGAAAAAAAATCTTCTAAAACGACACTTAAAAAGGAGCAGAGGAAATATTTAATTAAAATTTTCTCTAAATACTTCAATGATCTTGGAATAATATAGACAAGTACCGTGTTTTAAAAATCGGTCCAGATCAATTCATTCAACAAGTCAAAATGAAATTAAAAAGGGTAATCAATCTAAAATGTCTATTGGATTTGTAATTTAATCATACATATGGGAAACGGCCATAACCAAAAAAAAAGATGGGGGGCTAATATTTTTTTCTTAAAAACTAAAGTAGTGAATGTTTGTTCTCATTTTCTTCTTAAAATTTAAAGGCTAAAGGACAGTTTTTTGTCATTCACAAAATTAGTCTCTCTATTTTAAATTCAAATAGTTTTGATCTCTTTATTTTAAATTTAAATAGTTTTACTCTCCCTGTCATGTTTTTTCAAATAATATCGATGAGATTTTCTATTTTCTAACTTATATTTTTATCTACAAAGTTCAATAATAGATTTATATACGATGATTTGTCATGCTTTACAAGTAATTTGTCATTTAAAATATAAAAATGTCATTAATTTTAAGTGAAAAAGTATGAAAGGGAGACCAAAACTATTTAAATTTAAAATAGGGGAATCAAAACTGTTTAAATTTAAAATAGGAGGACCAATTTCGTGAATAAAAAAAATAGGGGGACTAAAATTATAATAAAGCCAAATTCAAATGATGTCCTTTAATAATATTTTTTATTGAAAAAACTAACTAAATTTCAAAATAAAAAATATAATAGAAAATAGATTCTAGAAATTAAAATTAAACAAGTAGAAAATAGAAATTTTATCAATCAAGCATTTATGTCTTATCACGATATTCTTTTTAAATATTGACTTGACATTGAAAATCGACATAGTCTTTTTTTTATCTATTTATTTATTTCTGAAGTTTCATAATTTTTTTAATTTTTTAAAGACTGGATAATTTAATTAAATTTGATTTAATATCTATACAACTCTATTATCAAGACTAATTCATGTGATCAAATTATTTAAATTTACGTGAGTTAGTCATGCAGTCCAACAAGTGATTTTTGGATACAACCGACCTTTTGTACCTATGACCTTGTAAGTCAATGGACAATGGTGTTAACTTACATTTTTATAAGTTTTTAAGTTTTATTTTAATCACATTTAAAATATCGGTATGAATGTTTATGATGCACCCACTGTATAAAATATTTGATATTGATAATACATAACAATTAATTTTTTTTAAAATTTCCTTTATATAGATTTAACATTATGTTGGCGTAATTCGAGGGGTCAAACAAGGAGCATTTTTACACCTATGATTTCCTTTTGAGCAACATTTGTGAGAGATACACCATATAGTCACCCAAGACCTTAAGGTGATAAGTGTGAATTCTTCCACTTATAATATTTTTAACGAATATGAGACTTCCTCAAACTAATCACACTTGTAATTTTTTTCATCACTTCCCCCTCAAGTGTGAGTCTATGAACAATGCTCCTTCTCAAGTGGAAGTTTCTTTCTTCCACATACACTTGTACTGCTGTAAGCAAGTTGGTCCATTCACTCAAAACCAGACTCTGATACCATTTGTTGGCGGAATTCGGGAAGGGGGAGAACTCACTTCATTAATTAAATGAAATAAACTATAAGGTAGAATACAAACATCTATACATTTAACAAGCATTCAGACAACATCACTTCACAACAATATTGTCATACCCAAATTAACACCACACACAATCATAATTACGCATACAACTCATTTATGCAATGTGACTCAACTATGTAACTCGTTGTGTAACGCCCGTTTTTAGTTTGCGTATTTTATTTAATTATGCCATATTGTGTTATGTGTTTTATTTAAGTAATTATGCGTTAATTGTATGCTTGTGAGATGTTTGTGCTAATTGTTGGGTTTTAATAATAAATAATATAAGTTAGAGAAACTTTTGGTTATTGGGCTTAAGTTAGCATTAGTAAGTGTAGGGTGTTACTTAAAGCCCATTAGTAATTAAAAGGATAGTAATGTTTAACTAAAACAAGGGTTTTAGGGGATTAGAAGTTAGAAGCTCATTTTCACAATTTGGGAATAGAAGAGGAGAGTGAAGAGAAGAGAAAGAAGATAGATTGAAGTTTATAGAGTTGGCTTCAATCCAAACCCAAGGTAAGGGTGGGATTATTTCATGCTTAAGGGATGTATGATGATGTTTTGGGTGGGATTTGATTGTATGATTGTATCTATGGGATTGTGTGTAGAGATTAGGGTTTTATGAACAAAATGCATGAATCTTGATTTGAAAATGTGTTTTAATTGATGTTTGATGATGGATACTGATAGATTTCGTGTTTATACATGTTTAATTGTTGTTTGGTAATGATTTTGAGTGTTGGGAGTGAGGTTGCGCAGTTCTGTTCCGTCTGTTATTTTTCTGCAAAATCGCACTTCCGCTAAGCGGAGTTAGTCTGCTAAGCGGATGCTGGCAATTTTGAAAATGAAAAGAAGGTTCGGTAAGCGGAACTAGTCCGCAAAGCGGAACCTATTTTGTGGTTTGCCTCTGCCACACGTCGCTTGAAGTGCGGTTATGGAATTTTATGAGCATAAGCGCGCTAGTGGGCCGCTAAGCGGATTCTGTTTCACAAAACTTGTTCAAACTTTGTAATGATGTATCTTTTGAACTATAACTCCTTTTTATATGCCATTTGAACCTACGTGAAGCTGTAATTAATGTTTTTCCTTGGTATATGCTATGAACATCTTTGGAAACTATTTTGAATTCTTATTCTTGAATTGTATTGTTGTTGACGTTGGATTTTCGGAATTGATTATGTCGTGTAAGTTGATCATGTCGTTAAGTGAGCTATGTTGCTTAAGTTGATTATGTTGTTTAGGTGTGATTGTGGATGTGCATCATTGAGTCACATTCATTGCATTGTTTGAGACGGCCCTTGTGACAAATGTTTGAGACGACCCTTGTGGCAATTATTTGAGACGGCCCAATGGCAACTGTTTGAGACGGGAGTTTGCTCCAATGGTACCACATGCATTAGCATTGTTCGAGTTGCATAATTGAGGTTGTATGTTGAGTCGTAGTTGGATGTTTGTCTGTGCATGACATAAATGTTAACTTGTGTTGTGGTGATGGTTGTTTCGTTGATCATATGTGATATGTGCCGAGAAGTGGTGAACAATGTATGATTATTTCTCCGTTTTGAATGTTATCATACGTTTCTTTATAATGAATGATATCTCACCCCTTCTGTTTGAATGTTACCCTCTGTTGGTAACGTGCAGGTAATGACGAGGAGTAGTCTTGTGCCTTATAGCTCGAGTCGGTGTGTCGATGCTCTGATATGTAGAACTCGGGGGGATGTTAGATTACTTGCTTATGTCTTGTTTCTTGTTGTTTATCCTTTTTTGGATTTCGTCATTATGTTATGTTGAGATTTTTTGGATATATTGTGCCATGTTGGCCTTGATGTTTATTGTAACACCCTTCTAATACCCCGCATAAATATTAAACAATAATCAGAGTAAAACATGAAAAGGGCAGTACAACTTCCATATAATCAAAACAAAAACTCATGTCATGCCATAAAAGGAACGTTAAACCAAAATTATTCAGATCATCATGTTAACACAGCGGAAATATCTTTAACATCTGAACAATGCAACATCCAAAGTCATAAACTTTAAAACACCACCACCATAATGAAACACCCAAATAAAAGAGTTTAACAATTAACTCTAAACGACGTTCCCAGTGTTACACGACCAGAGCATGACACGGACCCAACTAACTCTAACGAACTACTTGATGAGCTATTCCTCACCAAGTACAAGAGCTACTCCTCAATTTGAAAAATAACAACAGTAAGGGTGAGTCTCATTCGCATTTAACCAATGTTATAGGATATAGATGATAAAATATCAATCACATGCTATTCACCCAATTATAGTTACGATCAGATTCTCAACCACACAATCAGTACAACAAACACATAATCAACACATATTATAACATTGGACAATCTTCCATTCATGTTATAATAACACAAGTAGCCTAATGCAATGCAACTACATGCATGTGGTACCAAAATCTAGGATAACCCATCTCACCGATCCACCATCGTCAAGGATACGGCAACACCCACTCACTAATTCCACACAATGGGAATTAGCTACCACTGATCCACCATCGTCAAGGATCAGCCACACAATGATTATGAAATGCATGTATCAACCATAACATGCTCATCACCCACATAAGTCAACCAAATGTCGACATAATCATCAACTACAATAATCAATAGCTATACACAATCATGCTATCTCTCAACCATAGTAAAACACATATTTTATACCAACAATACATGTATAACAAACACCGGTTACAACCACAACATCATACAGGTGAAATATTCATTAATATACATGTACGCATAAACCACCACAACCAATTAAAATCGAGTGTTTCAAAATAATTTCGAGTCACGACTCAAAACACTATTTTATTATGTAAATCATTTGATTAGCTTTACTATGCTCAAAACGGCACTAAAATCAGATTTACGGTTTAAAAGTTAGGAGTTTTCAAAGTTAAGAAAGTTTTAGAAAAAGTCACGCAGAACCCGGTTCCTCCCTACGTGGGAACCGGTTCCTGAAATCCTTCAAAAACTCCTCTCTGATTTTTACTACTAGGAACTGGGTTGTACCTACATGGGAACCGGTTCCTGCTGAACAGAATTCCTTCGTTTCTGGTTTCTACTACTGGAACTCGGTTCCTCCCACCTGGGAACCGATTCCTACGCTGTTGTATCAGAAAAACACCATTCTTTCCAACACCGTATCGACCTGAATCCATACCAATTCGCACCCAAATGCATTATAACACCGAAACGGCAACCATAAACACAATTAAAACATTTATAACACATTTTAATCATCCAATTCACACCACACATGATCAATACAACATTATTAATCAATTCTCCCAAAACCTAACATCTCTACAACCTAAGCATAACTCAATTAGCATGAGCAACATGTTCAATTCCATTCTACTACCTATGACCCCATAATAGAAGATAAATGGAAGAGTCCCCCCTTACCTGAAGGTTGATTCTTCGCTCTTCCTCTGTCGCACTTCTATGCACCTCTTCTCTTTTCACGTGTTTCTCTTTTCCAAATGCTGTAACCTTCTCTATTCCACAACTCCCTCTATTTTATTAAAAATGAAATAAAATTATTTTAATTAGTAATAGGGCTACCAATGCACCCCCTCTTTACTAATCACAACTCAAGCCCAATTGCTTAATTCCTCCTAATCCTCAATAATTCCAAATAATTCCCCATAATTCAATTAAATTAATTAAATTAAATTATGAAAATATGGAGTGTTACAACTCTCCCCACTAAAAGAGTTTTCATCCTCGAAAATGTAACGCCCCGAATTTAATTAATTAGTTAATTAAATTATTTAAGAATTTAATCATTGGATTTAATCGAAGTTCGTGGATCAATCGGAATTGTCAGTATTATTTTGGGAAGCGTATTTGGATTATTAAGTTAAAGTTGGATTTTATTCGGTTAGTCGGAGAATTAATAAAGTTGATTTCGTTGAAGAAATAATATTATTATTAATATTGGACTATTTGTATTTAATTCGAATTTTATCGACGAAGTCGGAATTATTTTATTAAGTTGGCATGGTAATTAATCGGATTAATTTGGTGAAATAAAGTGGAAATGTTACTTTATTAATGAGCTAAAAATAACTTTGGGTTTAATTTAAGTTGTTGTGAAGTAAGGAGGGGGTATGTCACTTAGGCCCAATTAAGTTATTTAAGTGATTAAATAAAATAACCTTACTATGTTGGATTTAGAATTGGAAGAAGGAAGAGTTATCATAACAAAAAGAGGAATAGGGTTTGGAGGAGAGGTGAAGAAGAGAGTCATGGCGGAAGAGAAAAGCTAGAGGAAGTCCAATTTTCGCAGCAAGTTTCTGCAGTGAGACACCTTAGTAAAACAAATGTTTCTCCCAATCCAACCGTTGGATCGTCGCGGTTCTTGGACACAATGTTCCAGACTCGTAGAGGTAACTTATGACCGGAGCGATTTTCGTTTTGATGATTTTAAGTCCGTCTAACAACGCGATTTCCGAACAGGTTTTTGGTGCGTCTCTGCACGTTGTTAGAAAAGATTTTCGGAGAAAAGTTGGAAGCGGCGGCATAAGCTATGGCAACCGGGAGAGTAGAGAAATCTCATATCCAAGGTAAGGGTGGGGTTCTAGCTCTATAAACGGGATTATGATGAATGATATGTGGGGGTTATGGTTGTATGATTGCCTCTGTTTTGTGTGTTGTGATTGTATTGTTGAATGTTGAAATTGATTGACGTTTGTGGATAAGGTTATAAAAGTTCAATCAATGGTTGTGGGAAATTAACCTAGGGTTTATAATTATTATTAATATTGAGGAATTAGTTGTAGAAAAATGCTAGATGTTGGTGGAGTATAACTATAATATTGCTATGTTCCTGTGATGGTCGAAATTGAATTGTACTGGAATCGAAGGAAGAAAATTGAGTTTTAATTTTGTTGGAAGATGCTGTCAGCGCAGGTAAGCGCCAAGGTTTGTACGCGGCGCGAACTGAAGGTTTCTGTGGTGTTCGCGGCGCAAATAGAGGTTCGCGGTGCGTGCAATACGAGTTTTAGAAATATGTTTTGATTTCTGGCTGTTGATGTTTTATGTTGGTTGTTGGGATCAAGCCTTAGTAGGATTAACTTGAGAAGAATTATAATTATTATTAGTGAAGAAATTGGTTTAAATTAATTAGAATATTATACCGTTGGAATTAATTAATTTAATTAGCAGAAATTATAGTGATGATTCTTAGTGATGAGATATGTAGTTAATGGATTAAGTTGTATAAAGATGGAATTGGTGTGAAGAAGAAATAGCAGTAGTAATAACGATGATATATGTAGCAGGTTGAATTAGTAGCATATTTGGAATTAATAATAGAATTAACGAATAGTAGAATTGGAATTAGAATGATAAGAATTGTTGGTAGTAGATTAATTAATAAATTGAAGAATTAGTACCTAGATGTTTAGGGGCTTTTTTGTAATGATTAAGTTGATGCAATTGATGCATGTTTAAGTTGTTGTTTTCGTTGCTGTTGTTCTAGTTTTTGTTGTTGATATGTTGATTAAGTTTCAGGTCCTATGACCAATGTTGTTTAAGTTATTGATGATGCGTTGATTAAGTTGCAGGTCTTATGACCAAGGTTGATTAAGTTGTTTGCGATTGTTGCATTGTTGTGTTGTAACGTTGTAGTTGTTGTTATTGTTGCATGCTTGCATTTGTATATTACGTTGGCCTGGATTGGAAAAATGTTTAAGTTGGCCTTGACGGCACCTGTTTAAGTTAGCATTGATGGCACCTGTTTAAGTTGAAATGCCTCGATAACCTGGCATATGTTTAAGTTGGGAGTTCTGCTCCAATGGTACCACATGCATTTGCACAGTTGAGTCGCATTTGAAGTTGTTGTTATTACGTTGTTGTTGTTATTACGTTGTTGTTGTTATAAGTTGTTGTTGTTATACTTGTTGCTGATAATTGTTATTATACTTGTTGTTGATAAATAATTATTATAACCGTTGTTGCTATTTGTTATTATAATTGTTGTTTGAATAAGTATGAAGTGGTGAAATTGTATGATCTAATCTTAATATATTATTTATCATATGCTTGTTTATATTGTTGGATATCTCACCCCTTCTGAATGATGTTTTCCTACCATGGGAAATGGACAGGTACTCAAGATAGCGGTGGGAGTTTGAAGTGATTTTATGAAGTCTTTAGTTACTGTTAGTTCGAGTTAGGTCTTGCTCTGATACGTAGCACTCGGGGGGATGAACGATTGTCTTTTAATTGTTGTTATAACTATAAGTTGTTAACTTTTAAGTGGAATTTATAAAGTAATATGACGTTGGTGAAGTTGTTTTAGTTTAATAAAAATATTATGCGAAGTGAAGTTGAATAATTGATATTATTATTATTATTATTAATAAAAGTTGTTTTATTTTTTAAAAGAGTAAACAGGTTTTATCGGTTCATCCGAGTTATGTGCTATGTATCTATGATATATGTGATTAAGTTGTTTGTTGTTTTACGTTGAATGTGACATCCCAATTGTATATTGAATTTCCGCACTCTGATTTTATTAAATATTTGTTGGATAGATTTGGGGTGTTACAGAAAACATACCTTAGGCAATTAACTCTGGATAGGAATCCTTCATCTGACTTTCCAGTTCCCAAGTCACATTCCCACCTACTGGTCCTCCCCAAGCTACTCTGACCAGTGCTATCTCTTTGCCACGCAATTGTTTCAGCTTCCGATCTTCAATTCTCATAGGCAAAGCTTCAACTGTCATGTTATCCTTTACCTGTATATCATCTACCTGGATAACATGAGATGGATCTGCAATGTATTTCCTCAACTGTGATACGTGGAATACATCGTGCAAATTCGCAAGCGTTGGTGGCAACGCAATACGGTAAGCCACCTCCCCAATCCTCTTTGTAATCTGATACGTGTCATACCCCAATTTTTGACCTAAGATACCACCTCATATCATAGCATATGCATCATTTGCATCTCTAACAAATTACATAGCTTGTGTTTGCTACTTGTGACTCAGCAGGGTTTAATCAAGAAATCACTCATCAGTACAAGCAACAATCAATTAGGGTTTTGTTCCCCCTTCATCTCAAATGAATCATCTTCATCAAACAACCAACATTTGGTCCCCAGAGATTCATTTCAACAAGCTCAAAGGCACTGAATCAACCAAATTAGGGTTTTGACTGAAGATAGCACACCCCTGACTTTTGCTCAGGATTTGACCTAATGACTTGGGAAATGACCTCAAGACCCCAAGTGCATCATTTTGACTTAATCTATTGGCTCAGAACATCTCCTACACAAAGGCTGATCAACAGTGAAATCTCAGATCATCAGATTAGGGTTTTTGAACTATCAGGGACTGAAATCAGGGATCACATTTGGGAAACCCTAAAAAGCCCCAGGGGATCACTCAAAGGTTTCAATCATCTTCAAATAATACTTATGACAATATCCAATGGAAATTACATCTCAATTCAAGATCCACAGTCATCAATTTCATCAGGTCGACAATTAGGGTTTTTGACCTAATTCACTGAACAACTGACTTTTTAATCAGGACATGGTGCCACAACTTAAACCATGGCTCAATATCCTCTAATGCCTCAATATGATCCATTCATACCATTCATTTGATGAGGATAGCCTGGTTCATTGGAAATCTCCAGAAACGCGATTCGTCTGAAAAAGTCAATTGTACAAGATCACCATTGACTTTTGGGGAATTTTGGTCAACCATGACTTTTGAAGTTTTGAATCATTAATATATGATATATGAAGTCATTTGATCAAGAAAAATCAAGAAAATCAATCAAGAATCAAAAAGTCAAAAGTTTGACTTTCCATACTTAGAAAAATTCTAAGTGTTTTTCAATGGTTTTTTCCAAACTTTGGAAGGGAATTTCTCAAAATTTCACCTACAAACTGAAAAAAAACTTCCAACATGAAAGTTGTAGATTTTGATCCAATGAACAACTTTGTCACATATAATTTTTTTCCAAAAGATCAACCATTTAAGAGATATGGAGCTTCAAAGTTGGTATCTTTTGAAAATTTCACTTAAAACTTCATTTTTTTCAAAGTTCATGGATCTTTTTCACCCACTTCCTTAAAGGTCTTGAAGAAAATTTCAACTAGGGTTTTGAAGTATGTAACATGAGCTTTCCAAAATGTCCAAGAGCATGAAAAAATATGGAGTGTAGCTATGGCTTTGAATTTTGCCATTAGTGACCATTTCACTTGAAATTTCAAGTCATTTTGCCAAAGTTATGAACTATCTTACCAAATAATGCAAGTGATGACACACCAATGCAATAATTAGAAGATATTTTCTGGTTTAGGATCAGATAGGAAAGAGATAAGAAGCTTAGAGAAATAAACATGGTTAAGTCACTTTTAACCATATGCATTTAATGGCAAGATTCCTTTCTATCTCCAAATGCCAAATCACCATTCTTTGGGCAACTTGCAAAGTTCTGAGTTCAGAACTCTTGACCTATAAATAGAGGTTCAAATCACTTCCAAAATCACACCAAAACCTCACAAATTATAGGTTTTCTCTTTCTTTCTTGAATTGCAAGTCTCTTAAGTTTCAAAGAGGTAAAATTCTCAACCTCCAAACCCTTGAAGCTATGACCAAAGTGATGATTCTAGCAAACCATAAACATCATATGGGATGTGTTTGAATCACTCATACACCACAAAACACCTCAAATCTCAAAATCACTACCTCACTTCCATATTTGCATATATTGAACCTTATCATGCCAAAATCAATTCCAGGCTATTTCTGTCCAAACTAACACTTCAAACACCATCCATATACTTCATATGAACTATCCAAACACTCACCATCAACCTGTAACCTCATAATCATCAAGCTAGATCCATACTTGAAGCT
Source organism: Vicia villosa (assembly GCF_029867415.1). NCBI lineage: Eukaryota > Viridiplantae > Streptophyta > Magnoliopsida > Fabales > Fabaceae > Vicia > Vicia villosa. Next base: position 1,127,431 of record NW_026705155.1, on the reverse strand, counting down.
TCTGCAGATCGGGTTCCATGGCCTTGCTCAAGTGAACTCAAACTATTCCAAGCATTCAAACATGTTCCATAAGGTCCATTGATGCTGTCCAGATCAAGAAACAACAACTGGAACTCCTCATTTGCAGAATTCGATTCTCACTTTTGCCGTTTTTGAAGGTAAGCTACTTGAACTTCAAACTCTGAATCATGTATCATGAATGAAATATGAACATACCATCTTGTTTCTGCACCTATGAGGATCATTAACCCTCAATCAATTGCTATTTATCTTGCACATACACAATTTCATGATCAATCTCAGAATTAGGGTTCTTCACGATTTCCAGAAAATTGATGACCTTAGAGTGAAAATAAATGAAATCAAAGGCCACCATCATGATCCTTGTGAAAAACCGAGCGGAATAGACCCTTTACTTGATCAAAACAACACAGATTTGATGATTTTCAAAAATCAGTTAGGGTTGTGTTCTTGGCGCGTTTTTTGGTTTAAACAATTCAAATATTGGTTTTAAAATATATTAAACTGAAGGCGTGTGTATTACAAGCCACAAGCGTGGCTCAGTTGGTCCATGTTTTGGTTGGTGAGAGAGAGGGCGTGGGTTCAACACCCCTAGGGACCAAAACTATTTTTTTGCAACTATTTTTTCTTTCATTTTTTAACAAACTTCATCAATTAATTTAACCAATCAAAATTCATTATTTTCACTTCATTTTTTGCACACTCTTTGTTTAATATACATATTTTATGAATACCAAAAAAAATCATCAAAAAAGATTTATTTAATACATTTTAATTAGGTTTAAAATGGCATGTTTTTAGGTATTTTCAAATACTTTAAATATTGTTTTATTTGATTTTTTTTCAAACATAATCACTTGTAAATATTTTTTTGTGATCAAACCCTAATCACTTAGGTCTTAATAAAGCATTAAAACTTGTTTTAACTTAATTAAGTTAATTTCTTTTAAATTCAAAATTGTTTTAAAACAAGCGATCACGATTCTTTTCAAAAACGATAACCATTTCTTTTTGATTTTTCTTTTCAAAAGAACTATTGATTAAATCTTTTTTTGATTGATCAATGGATTTTCAAAACGAAGTGGGGCCTCTCGAATATTAGAGAGTGTAAGTCCCATTTCTTTTCTTTTTGTACAGTTTTTTTCAAAACAATAAAACTTCTTCAAAATAAAACCTTTTCAAACAATTTTCAAATCATTTTCAAAACAACAAAACTTCAAAGAAACAAAACTTTTCAATATACCATGGGCCTCCATGTAGGTATAAGTCCCAAGCCCCTTTTGTACATACCTTTGCCTTTGTACAGTTTCAGTTTCTTCAAACAAAAAACTTCTTTTCAAAACAACTTTCAAACGACGCGTCTGTAAATAAACAATCAACCATGTTTCATAAAATACCACGGGCCTCCATGTAGGTATAAGTCCCAAGCCCTTTTGTGAATACCTGTTTACATAGCTTTGAATGAATTCAAGTGGACCTCTCCTCGAGTATAAGTCCCGAGCCCTCGTGTATACAAATGGATCATGCTTACAGGTATATTTCCTTCATAAACTCCATTATATACACACACTTTGTCATATATATAATTTGTTCATACCTGTTCATGTTTGTTCATACTTGTTCATGTTTGTTCATATGTGTGATATGTGTGCTTGTTCAACTTAGTACAACACTAGGTTCCCCATAGCCTCCTATTGGGCTTCGTACAAAGAATCTCCCTAGTTTAGGTTAGGACATAGAGTATGGTTTCCCGGTGAAATCGCTCTAAGAGCTCAAACCAACTATACCATGCCTCCCCTTGGGCTTTGTACAAACGAGTGTCCCTCCCATAGCCTCCTCTTGGGCTTACAATGCAAGGACCCTGGATTGTCCCTCCCATAGCCTCCTCTTGGGCTTACAATGCAAGGACCCTCGGATAGCCTCCTCTTGGGCTTCGTACAAGGACCCACGGGCTTCTTATAAGTATCCCCAATATCCAAATCAAATACCCTAGGAGATTAGACATTTATCATCTCTATGATAGGAGTATCTCTTCTATATCATCACAAACAATCAATCAACTTAACTTTTTTGCCACAAGGCTGGCTAATCAATCAAACCTTTTTTTGCCACCATACTGGCTGATTAATCAAAGTTTTTGTCACAAGGCTGACTTCGTTGAAACTTTTGCCACAAGGCTGGCTGATTAATCAAAACTTTTTGTCACAAGGCTGACTTCATTGAAAGTTTTTGCCACAAGGCTGGCTAAAAAACATCTTTATCATCCTAAGCACCATAAGTGGCATGGCCCAGGGCTTATAATGAAAAGATTTTCAAACAAAATCAAACAGATGTATGTGATGATATAGATTAGATACATCGAACATTTAGATGACATTTGTCTCTTATCCTTTGCTTCCACTAGCATAAGTGGGAACTACGATTGCTCTGACTTTCTCAACATCCCTTTGAGAATACGTAGGCACAAGGTCGTATCCTTGGCGAGCAAAACTTCTCTCTCAAACCATTCAAACCTTAGCACCCGTAGACCCCGAGCTACAGATGCTCTGATTCCCTCTAGGGGATATGTATGTAGAGGATCGCGATGATCTTTGCGAGCATAATCAAACAAACACCTTAGGTCCCACCTATTTCACAACAGAACCTCCACCATAACATAGAATGAAAAACAATAAAGAATCCTATAGAGTACTATAGATACGTTGGGTGCTAATACCTTCCCTTCGTATAACCAACCCTCTTACCCAAGATCTCTCCCCCACTTTTTAGGTTATTGCAGCTTTTTTCCTTTTCCTCCTTTGGAAATAATAAAAAGTTTGGTCGGAACAAAATAAAAATCATTTTTTATGAGCACTCGAGCCCAAAGAAGGCATCAGGTGTCTCATCCCGAGAAAAAAAGGATAAACGATTTTTCGCCCGCGACAATACGGACCGATGAAACGCGGAGTCAACTTCCTTGATTTCAGTGCTCTACCAACACCAGTCGTAGGAGTCACCCTTAAGAACACATGATCTCCCCCTTGAAATTCAAGTGTCCTTCGTCTCTTATCATGGTAGCTTTTATGGCGACTCTGAGAAGCCTTCATCTTCTCTTGAATCAATTTAATCTTCTCCGTGGTCTCTTGTACAATTTCTGGTCCAATCACCATACTCTCACCATATTCATACCAACACAAAGGTGTTCTACACCTCCTACCATACAAATCTTCAAATGGAGCCATACCAATGCTCGAATGAAAACTATTGTTGTAGGTAAATTCGATCAACAGCAAATAACTATCCCATGCACCACCTTTTTCCAATACACAAGCACGTAACAAGTCTTCCAATGGCTGAATTGTCCTTTCAGTCTGACCATCAGTCTGCGGATGATAAGTAGAACTCAACCTCAATTTAGTACCCAAAGCCTTCTGCAAACCTTCCCAGAATCGAGATGTAAACCTTGGATCTCTATTTGACACGATACTCGAAGGAATACCATGCAGACTTACTATCTTCTCAATATACAATTGAGCTAATCTCTCCACCGGATAATCCATTCTCATTGGTATAAAGTGAACAGACTTCGTCAATCTGTCCACAATAACCCAAATAGCTTCATAATTCTTCACCGTTCTCGGCAATCCAGAAACAAAATCCATAGATATACTATCCCACTTCCATTCAGGAATAAATAACGGTTGCATAGCTCCATACGGTTTCTGATGCTCACTCTTCGACTTCTGGCAAGTCAAACGAGCATAGAAAATTTCAGCTATTTCCTTTTTCATTCCAAGCCACCAGAACAGCTTCTTTAAGTCATGATACATCTTGGTAGCACCAGGATGAATACTCAATCCACTCCGATGTCCTTCCTCGAGAATACTTCTTCTCAATTCGGCAACATCAGGAACACAAACACGATTGCCAAATCTCATGATACCATTCTCATCGATTCTGAATTCACCTCCTTTACCTTGGTTAATCAGAGTCAACTTATCAACCAACTCTACATCAGTCATCTGACCCTCTCGGATTTCTTCCAGAATACCACTAGTCAGCTTCAGCATACCCAATCTAACACTGTTAGGAGTATCTTCGCATACTAAACTCAAATCTCTGAATTGTTCAATTAAGTCCAACTCCTTCACCATTAACATAGACATATGCAAGGACTTCCTACTCAAAGCATCGGCAACAACGTTTGCTTTACCCGGATGGTAATTCAGCCCAAAATCATAATCCTTGAGAAATTCTAACCATCTTCTTTGTCTCATATTTAGCTCTTTTTGATCAAAGAGATACTTCATACTCTCGTGATCACTAAATACTTCAAACCTTGAACCATACGGATAATGCCTCCACAGCTTCAACACGAATACAACTGCTGCCAACTCTAAGTCGTGAGTCGGATAATTCTTCTCATGCACTTTGAGTTGTCTCGACGCATAAGCAACTACCTGTTGATTCTACATTAGCACACCTCCTAATCCCATCAATGAAGCATCACAATACACAACAAAAGATTCCGCCGGATTTGGCAAAATCAAGATCGGCGCACTAGTCAGCCTCCTCTTCAGCTCTTGGAATCCTTCTTCACATTTAGAATCCCAGATGAACGCTGGACCCTTCCTAGTCAACTTAGTTAACGGCAATGCTAACTTTGAAAAACCTTCAATGAACTTTCTATAATAACCCGCCAGACCAAGAAAACTACGGTTTTCAGAAACTGACTTCGGAGCTTCCCACTGAGACACAGCTTCTACCTTTGTTGGATCTACGATGATACCATTCTTGGAAATCACATGTCCAAGGAAACTTACTTCGCTTAACCAGAAATCAGACTTCGACAGTTTAGCATACAGTTTCTTCTCTTTCAGCAATTCTAATACCACTCTAACATGATTTGCATGTTCTCCCTCACTCTTAGAATATATTAGAATATCATCGATAAATACCACTACGAACTGGTCAAGATAGGGATTAAAGATCCTATTCATATATTCCATAAAAACACCAGGTGCATTAGTAACTCCAAATGGCGTCACAGTATATTCGTAATGACCATACCTCGTTCTAAATGTAGTCTTCTGAATATCGTCTGTCTTCACCCGAATCTGATGATATCCTGACCTCAAGTCAATCTTACTGAACACACACGGCCCAACCAATTGATCCATTAGATCATCAATCCTCGGCAACAGATACCGATTTTTTATAGTAACTTTATTCAGCTATCTATAATCCACGCACAACCTCATTGAGCCTTCTTTCTTCTTTACTAGTAACACAGAGGCACCCCACGGTGAAACACTAGGACGGATAAATTCCTTCTCATGTAATTCTTCCAATTGACTCTTCAATTCAGCCAATTCCGATGCCGGCATACGATAAGGTTCCATCGACACAGGACTAGTTCCCGGAATTAACTCAATAGCAAATTCCACTTCCCTCTCCGGTGGCAACTCTCTAACATCATCTGGAAAGACTTCGGGAAAGTCGCATACTACCGGTAATTCACTTCTCGCCACCTTCTCCTTCACTTCCATGGATGCAATCAACATAAACACGGTAGCCCCGTCCTTAACTGCTTCATTTATCTGTCTAGCAGTCATCGCCAAACCTTCCACACTTTCATCTTCAGGAAAAATAACCGTCTTCGAGAAACAATTGATATGAACTCGATTGAATTGTAACCAATTCATTCCCAGAATAACATCGAGTTGCTCCAACGGAAGGCACACTAGATCCATTCCGAACTCCCTACCAAAAATATCAATTGGACAGTTCAAACAAGCAAACGAAGTAGTCACTGAACCCGACGCAGGAGTGTCAATGATCATACTCCCATTAATATCAGATATTTCTAAATTCAACCTTTTAGCACAATCCATAGAAATAAAAGAGTGTGTCGCGCCAGTGTCTATAATCGCAATTAAAGGTGTGCCATGAATAAAACACGTACCTTTAATCAACCGATCCTCTGGAGTAGTCTCGGAACCAGATAAGGCGAACACCTTACCACCAGCATGATTCTTCCTTGGCTTAGGACACTTAGGAATAATATGGCCCTCTTCTCCGCAATTGAAACAAGTTACAGTGTTTCCTTTGCACTCAATAGCAATGTGGCCTGCCTTACCACACTTATAGCACTTCTTTTCTTCACTTTTGCACTCGTGAATGCGATGTCCAGGTTCTCCACACTTGAAGCACTTAATAGGGGCACTTGAGTCTCCCCCACTAGGCTTCTTCCAGCCTCCAGTTTTCTAGTTACCTTTACCATACGACTTACCACGATCCATATGCGTCTTCCCTTTCCTGTCGACTAACTCGCGAGAGTGTGACGACTTCAGCTTAATATTGTCCTCTTCAAAGATTCGGCTGCAGTCAACCAAATCAACAAACCTGCGAATCCTCTGATATCTGATACCCTGTTTAATCTCGTCACAAAGACCATTCTCAAACTTAACACACTTCGAGAACTCACTAGCCTCATCATTGTTGTAGTGGACATAATACTTTGCCAACTCAACAAACTTGGACGCATACTCCGGCACGGTCATGTTACCTTGCGTCAACTCCAAAACTTCAACCTCTTTCCTGCCTCTAACATCCTCAAGAAAGTACCTCCGCAAGAATTCTCTCTTGAACACAGCCCAAGTAATTGCAACACCAGCATATTGCAATTCATCCCTACTAGCCTTCCACCAATCATCAGCTTCTTCAGACAGCATGTGAGTACCATATCTCACCTTTAGATTTTCATCACAATCAATCACTCGGAAGATCCTTTCAATTTCTTTTAGCCACTTCTGAGCGCCTTCGGGATCGTGAGTTCCTTTGAACAACGGAGGGTTGTTCCTCTGAAAACTATTTAACTGCCTGTCAGCACCAATACCAGTCCCATTGGCATTTGTAACACCCTTCTAAACCCCGCGGCAATTTTTAAACAATTATATCAGAGTAAAACATAAACACAAGGGTGCCACAATTATATAAAATAAATAAACCAATCATGGTCAAGTCATGCTTCATTAGGAAACAGTTCACCAAATCGTAATTATGTTTATCACAGCGGAATAAGAACATTATCAAATACATCCAATGGAATCATAATCCAACACCAATAAAGTAGATTAATTTCATAAAAACTCTATAACTATCGTTCCCCAGTGTTACAGATCAGAGCATGACTGACACGACCCAACATAAACGGATAAACTCTATGAGTCATCCTCACCAAGCACTAATGCCGCTACTCCTCAATTTGAAAATGACAACATGTAAGGGTGAGTCTCATTCTCAATTAGTAAATATTATGCAATTCATAAGCAACAAGCATCATAATATACCGTTCACCCAATTATACATATTCAGATTCACATCTATTATTCATTAATTCACACAATAATAGATTACAACACATACTGCAGAAATCCATACAATCATATTATGAAAAAATGCATATGACACAACTAACACTATGCATGTGGTACCAATAAACCGTGGAATCAATCCACCTAACCGATCTACGCCTCATCGAGATACGGCCCACCGACACAATTTCCACACAATGGGAAATATGTCCACCAACGATCCAAACATCACCGGGATCCAACATCAATGCATATGAATGAATGAAACACATATAACATACTTAAAACACACCGAATCACGATGAACAACTCATCTCAACACACATCACCGAATAAGTATGTACATGTTTTCAACATCATTCAAATAGTCATGCATCCATCACAATCATAATAACAAATCACAACCAATTCATCATCACATCAAACACATTGTCACACCTACCTCATATGCACACAATGTTCAATTCTCATCAAGTAATTAAATCGAGTTTTTAAAGAAATAAAGTCGGCTAATACCATTATTCATCACTCATCATGTAAAACATTTAATTACTTGCACAACGCCCAAAATGGCACTAAGAGATGATTCACGGATCCAAAGATACGTTATTTTGAAGTTTGAGAAAATTCACACACAGCAAGGTTCGCTCAGCGGAGCAAGGCAGAAGCGAAATCCTTCAGACCCCCGCTCAGCGGACCTCAAGCGACGTCAAACAGGAGCGAACTACGTTGGGACCTCCGCTCAGCGGACCCCCCTCCGCTCAGCGGACCTGCGATTTCAGCAAACCCCAAGTCTGCGACAGACCCTGCAATTTCACACCCTTTTCGCCCAAAAACGATTCCAGACATCACATACAGGCATACAATCATCATATATTCAATTATACACCACAAAACATCATTTAAACGCATTATTAACCAAATAGTTCACACAATTATCATCAATTCAATCCAATTATAACAACCTAACCTAACAACCCCAATGTCTAATTGAATCAAACCATACATCAATCTACCTATTACCTAAGACCACATAAGAGATATTAAGAGGAAAAGTCCCCTTTACCTCGATGAATTTCTTGAATGCTCTCCTTCCGGTTTCACGTTCTTGTCTCTTCCTCTTCTCTTGCTCTTTTCACGTGTTCTTCCTTTTTCCCCAAATGGTTCCTTTTTCTTATTTTATGAAAAAAAATAAAATAAAATAAATTAACCATAACTTAGTAAAAGGCCTAACTAATTAGCACCCCTCTTTTACTATCACCACACCATAAGCCCAATAGCTCTTACTCCATCATTTTCCAATTAAATCCAATTTAAATTCTAAAATTCCAATTATTTAATTTAAATCCAATTTAAATTAATAAACTGAAATTATGGGTGTTACAACTCTCCCCCACTAAAAGAGTTTTCGTCCTCGAAAACATACCTTAGACGAAAAAGTTCCGGGTAAGAGTCCTTCATCTGGCTCTCTAACTCCCATGTGACATTTCCACCGGCTGGTCCTCCCCAAACCACTTTCATCGTTGCTATATCTTTACCTCGCAACTGCTTCACTTTACGATCTTCAATCCTCATAGGTAACGTCTCTACAGTCAGATTATCTCGCACCTGTATATCATCTACTTGAATCTCATGAGACGGGTCCGCAATGTATTTCCTCAACTGGGATACATGGAACACATCATGCAAATTAGCGAGTGCAGGCGGTAAAGCAACCTGATAAGCAACCTTTCCATTCTTCTTAGTAATCTGAAATGGACCAATGAAACGCGGAGTTAACTTCTTCGACTTCAAGGCTCTCCCAATGCCAGTCATCGGAGTAACCCGCATGAATACATGATCTCCTTCCTTAAATTCAATATCCTTCCTTCTTTTGTCATGGTAACTCTTCTGACGACTCTGAGAAGCTCTCATCTTCTCCTGAATCATCTTGATCTTTTCTGTAGTTTGTTGCACAATCTCTGGTCCAACCACCGTATTTTCTCCAGATTCGTACCAACACAACGGCGTTCTACATCTCATACCATACAATGCATCAAACGGAGCCATACCAATACTCGAATGATAACTATTGTTGTAGGTAAACTCAACCAAAGGTAAATAACTATCCCAAGCACCACCTTTCTCTAATACACAAGCTCGTAGCAAATCCTCTAACGATTGAATCGTTCTCTCCGTCTGACCATCTGTCTGCGGATGATAAGCAGAACTCAACCTCAACTTAGTACCTAAGGCTTCCTGCAATCCTGTCCAGAACTTAGAAGTAAATCTCGGATCTCTATCCGACACAATACTAGCTGGAACACCATGCAAACTCATTATCTTCTCAACATACAACTGAGCCAACTTCTCCATCGGATAATCCATTCTTATTGGAATAAAGTGAGCAGATTTCGTCAACCGGTCTACAATAACCCAGATAGAATCACAATTCCTGCTCGTTCTAGGTAAACCAGATACAAAGTCCATGGAAATTCCATCCCACTTCCAATCCGGAACAAACAACGGTTCCATCAATCCAGACGGTTTCTGATGCTCAATTTTTGACTTCTCACAAATTAAGCAAGCATAAACAAACTCAGCAATTTCCTTCTTCATTCCAGGCCACCAAAATAACTTCTTCAAATCATGATACATCTTGGTAGCACCAGGATGAATGCTCAATCCACTCCGGTGTCCTTCTTCCAGAATACTCTTTCTGATCTCAGCAACATCGGGTACACACACTCGGTCTCCAAACCTTATGACACCATTCTCGTCAATTCGGAATTCACCTCCTCGACCTTGGTTGATTAATGTCAACTTATCTATCAATCCAACGTCAGATTTCTGTCCGTTTCTAATTTCTTCAAGGATACTATTAGTTAACTTTAACATTCCCAACTTAACACTATTAGAAGTACTTTCGCATACTAAACTCAAATCTCGGAATTGTTCAATTAAATCCAATTCCCGTACCATTAGCATAGACATATGCAATGACTTCCTGCTCAATGCATCAGCAACAACATTTGCTTTACCAGGATGGTAATTCAAACCGAAATCATAGTCCTTCAAAAATTCTAACCATCTTCTCTGTCTCATGTTGAGCTCTTTCTGATCGAAGAGATACTTCAGACTCTTATGATCGCTGAATACCTCAAATCGAGAACCATAGAGATAATGTCTCCACAATTTCAACACAAACACCACAGCCGCCAATTCCAAATCATGAGTCGGATAATTCCTTTCATGAATTTTCAACTGTCTTGAAGCATAGGCCACTACCTGCTTATCTTGCATCAAAACACCACCTAAACCCATCAGTGAAGCATCACAGTACACATTAAAAGACTTCGCTGGATTAGGCAAAATTAAGATCGGAGCACTTGTCAATCTTTTCTTCAATTCTTGAAAACCTTTTTCACATTCTGAATCCCATACAAATACTTGTCCTTTTCTTGTTAACTTAGTCATTGGTAATGCCAACTTCGGAAATCCCTCAATGAACTTTCTATAATAACCTGCCAGACCAAGAAAACTGCGAATCTCTGAAGCATTCTTCGGCGTCTCCCACTGAGATACTGCTTCTACCTTCATAGGATCCACTGCGATACCGTCCTTCATAATTACATGGTCAAGAAAACTTACTTCCTTCAACCAAAATTCACATTTAGACAATTTCGCATACAATTTCTTCTCTTTCAATAACTCCAACACCACTCTTAAATGATCTGCATGTTCTCCATCACTCTTCGGGTAAATCAGAATGTCGTCAATGAACACTACCACGAACTTGTCAAGATACGGGTGAAATATCCTGTTCATATACTCCATGAAAACACCAGGTGCATTAGTAACACCAAATGGCATAACAGAATATTCATAGTGTCCATACCTCGTTCGGAATGCCGTCTTCTGAATATCTTCCGCCTTCACACGAATTTGGTGATATCCAGACCTCAGATCAATCTTGCTAAACACACAAGCTCCAACCAACTGGTCCATCAAGTCGTCAATCCTCGGCAAAGGGTATCGATTCTTGATTGTCACTTTGTTCAGTTGTCTATAATCAACACATAGCCTCATTGAACCTTCTTTCTTCTTAACCAACAGTACCGGCGCACCCCACGGTGACACACTAGGACGAATAAACTTCTTCTCCAACAATTCTTCTAACTGTTTCTTCAGTTCAGCCAATTCCGATGCCAACATGCGATACGGTGCCATCGACACAGGACTAGTTCCAGGAATCAATTCTATAGCGAACTCCACTTCTCTTTCAGGTGGCAACTCACTAACATCTTCTGGAAACACTTCCGGATACTCATTCACTACCCGTAGCTCACCAGTGCTATCGCCCCCTTTCACTTCCATCGAGGAGCACAACATAAATACCACCGCTCCATCATTGATAGCCAAATTCATCCGTTTGACTGACATAGTCAAATCCTCAACACTAACCTCTTCAGGAAAGATAACCGTCTTCGTAAAACAATTGATATGAACTCGATTAAATTGCAACCAGTTCATCCCCAAAATGACGTCAAGTCCTTCAAGAGGAAGGCACACTAAGTCCATTCCAAACTTTCTACCAAATATGTCAATAGAACAGTTCAAACAAGCAGAAGAAGTAGTTACTGAACCCGACACAGGAGTGTCAATAACCATACTTCCATGAATAGCAGATATTTCTAATCCCAATCGTTTAGCACAATCCAATGAAATGAACGAATGGGTCGCCCCGGTATCAATAATGGCAACTAAAGGTGTGTCATGAATAAAACACGTACCTTTAATTAGACGATCTTCTGGAGTAGTCTCTGACCCAGACAAGGCAAAGACTTTTCCACCAACCTGATCTTTCTTCGGTTTAGTGCAGTGCGGACTGATGTGACCCTCTTCGCCGCAATTGTAGCAAGTCACAATCTTCATCCTACAATCTGAAGCAATATGACCCGCCTTACCACACTTGAAGCATTTCTTCTCTCCACTCTTGCACAAGCATTTCTTCTCTCCACTCTTGCACTCATTCCTTCTATGCCCAGTCTCTCCACAGTTGTAGCACCTAACGGGAGCACCAGAATCTCCCCCACTAGGCCTCTTCCAATCCCCAGCCCTAGGATTTCCTCTACCATATGGCTTACCTCTATCCATAGGCTTCTTACCTTTCTTGTCAACCAACTCGCAAGAGTGAGATGACTTCAGCTTAAGGTTATCCTCTTCGAAGATCCTACTACAGTCCACCAAATCGACAAATCATCGAATTCTCTGGTACCTGATCCCTTGCTTGATCTCATCACGAAGACCATTCTCAAACTTGATGCACTTTGAGAATTCACTAGCCTCGTCATTGTTGTAGTGAACGTAGTACTTCGCCAACTCGACAAATTTCGAAGCATACTCTGGTACCGTCATATTACCCTGAGTCAGCTCCAAAAATTCAATCTCTTTCCTACCTCGAACGTCTTCGGGAAAATACCTCCTCAGAAACTCTCTCTTGAACACAGCCCAGGAAACAGCTACACCATCAGCATCCAATTCAGCCCTGGTAGCCATCCACCAGTCATCAGCTTCTTCGGACAACATATGAGTGCCATACCTCACTTTCAGGTTCTCAGCACAATTGATGACTCTGAAAATCCTCTCGATCTCCTTAAGCCATTTCTGAGCACCTTCAGGATCATGTGTGCCCTTGAACAACGGAGGATTGTTCCGCTGAAAACTGTTCAGCTGCCTGTCAGCACCAATACCAGCTCCATTGACATTCCCTCCCAGTACACCAGCAATCATGCCCAGAGCCTCAGCAATTGCATCGTCGTTTCTTCCTCCTCTTCCGGCCATTGTTCTGCTAAATATAAAACAATATTCATTAGAACGAGATGTATCGATAGTGTCAACCTTACACTATTCGCATACGAGGGATTAACTGACACTAAGACTCTGACTCAAACGACCGACTATGCTCTGATACCACTATTGTAACACCCTTCTAAACCCCGCGGCAATTTTTAAACAATTATATCAGAGTAAAACATAAACACAAGGGTGCCACAATTATATAAAATAAATAAACCAATCATGGTCAAGTCATGCTTCATTAGGAAACGGTTCACCAAATCGTAATTATGTTTATCACAGCGGAATAAGAACATTATCAAATACATCCAATGGAATCATAATCCAACACCAATAAAGTAGATTAATTTCATAAAAACTCTATAACTATCGTTTCCCAGTGTTACAGATCAGAGCATGACTGACACGACCCAACATAAACGGATAAACTCTATGAGTCATCCTCACCAAGCACTAATGTCGCTACTCCTCAATCTGAAAATGACAACATGTAAGGGTGAGTCTCATTCTCAATTAGTAAATATTATGCAATTCATAAGCAACAAGCATCATAATATACCGTTCACCAAATTATACATATTCAGATTCACATCTATTATTCATTAATTCACACAATAATAGATTACAACACATACTACAGAAATCCATACAATCATATTATGACAAAATGCATATGACACAACTGACACTATGCATGTGGTACCAATAAACCGTGGAATCAATCCACCTAACCGATCTACGCCTCATCAAGATACGGCCCACCGACACAATTTCTACACAATGGGAAATATGTCCACCAACGATCCAAACATCACCGGGATCCAACATCAATGCATATGAATGAATGAAACACATATAACATACTTAAAACACACCGAATCACGATGAACAACTCATCTCAACACCACATCAACGAATAAGTATGTACATGTTTTCAATATCATTCAAATTGTCATGCATCCATCACAATCATAATAACAAATCACAACCAATTCATCATCACATCAAACACATTGTCACACCTACCTCATATGCACACAATGTTCAATTCTCATCAAGTAATTAAATCGAGTTTTTAAAGAAATAAAGTCGGCTAATACCATTATTCATCATTCATCATGTAAAACGTTTAATTACTTGCACAACGCCCAAAACGGCACTAAGAGATGATTCACGGATCAAAAGATACGTTATTTTGAAGTTTGGGAAAATTCACACACAGCAAGGTTCGCTCAGCGGAGCAAGGCAGAAGCGAAATCCTTCAGACCCCCGCTCAGCGGACCTCAAGCAACGTCAAACAGGAGCGAACTACGTTGGGACCTCCGCTCAGCGGACCCCCTCCGCTCAGCGGGCCTGCGATTTCAGCAAACCCCAAGTCTGCGACGGACCCTTCGATTTCACACCCTTTTCGCCCAAAAATGATTCCAGACATCACATACAGGCATACAATCATCATATATTCAATTATACACCACAAAACATCATTTAAACGCATTATTAACCAAATAGTTCACACAATTATCATCAATTCAATCCAATTATAACAACCTAACCTAACAACCCCAATGTCTAATTGAATCAAACCATACATCAATCTACCTGTTACCTAAGACCACATAAGAGATACTAAGAGGAAGAGTCCCCCCTTACCTCGATGAATTTCTTGAATGCTCTCCTTCCGGTTTCACGTTCTTGTCTCTTCCTCTTCTCTTGCTCTTTTCACGTGTTCTTCCTTTTTCCCCAAATGGTTCCTTTTTCTTATTTTATGAAAAAAAATAAAATAAAATAAATTAACCATAACTTAGTAAAAGGCCTAACTAATTAGCACACCTCTTTTACTATCACCACACCATAAGCCCAATAGCTCTTACTCCATCATTTTCCAATTAAATCCAATTTAAATTATAAAATTCCAATTATTTAATTTAAATCCAATTTAAATTAATAAACTGAAATTATGGGTGTTACAACATTCCCTCCCAGCACACCAGCAATCATACCCAGAGCCTTAGCAATCGCGTCGTCGTTTCTTCCTCCTCTTCCGGCCATTGTTCTGCTAAATATTAAAACAATATTCATTAGAACAAGAAGTATCAATAGTGTCAACCTTACACTAATCGCATATGAGGGATTAACCGACACTTAGACTCTGACTCAAACGACCGACTATGCTCTGATACCACTATTGTAACTGAAGGATAGAAAAACACTTAGAAAGGGGGGGTTTGAATAAGTGTAGCTTTAAAAACTTGACAGATAAAAATAAATTGCACAGTTATTTTTATCCTGGTTCGTTGTTAACTAAACTACTCCAGTCCACCCCCGCAGAGATGATTTACCTCAACTGAGGATTTAATCCACTAATCGCACGGATTACAATGGTTCTCCACTTAGTCAGCAACTAAGTCTTCCAGAGTCTTCTGATCACACACTGATCACTCCAGGAACAACTGCTTAGATACCCTCTAAGACTTTTCTAGAGTCTACTGATCCACACGATCACTCTAGTTACAACCTGCTTAGATAACCTCTAAGACTTCCTAGAGTATTCTGATCCACACGATCACTCTAGTTCCTTACAACTTAATGTAATCAATTCTAAGAGTATTACAATTGCTTCTTAAAAGCGATAATCACAAACTGTGATATTTCTCTTAATCGTTTAAGCTTAATCTCACTAATATATTACAACAGCAATGTAGTGAGCTTTGATGAAGATGAAGATTCTGAGCTTTGATTTGAACAGCGTTTCAGCAAGTTAATTTGAGTTGTTTTGGTGCAGAATTGTTAACCTTGCTTCTCATCAGAACTTCATATTTATAGGCGTTGGAGAAGATGACCGTTGAGTGCATTTAATGCTTTGCGTGTTCCGTACAGCATCACATTTAATGTTATACGCTTTTGTCAACTACCTCGAGCCTTGTTCACGCTGTGTCTACTGACGTAGCCTTTAGTAGCTTTTAACGTTCCTTTTGTCAGTCAGCGTAGCTTGCCACTTGTACTTTCTTCTGATCTGATGTTTGTGAATACAACGTTTGAATATCATCAGAGTCAAACAGCTTGGTGCATAGCATCTTCTGATCTTCTGACCTTGAAGTGCTTCTGAGCGTGATACCATCAGAACTTCAGTGCTTCTGTTCTCTTTGTTCTTCTGATGCTTCCATAGACCCATGTTCTGATTCTGCTTCGACCATCTTCTGATGTCTTGCCAGACCATGTTCTGATGTTGCATGCTGAACCCTTTGAGACAAAGCTTCTGAGCGCTGAATTATGCGTACTCTTTATATATTCCCTGAAAAGGAAATTGCATTGGATTAGAGTACCATATTATCTTAAGCAAAATTCATATTATTGTTATCATCAAAACTAAGATAATTGATCAGAACAAATCTTGTTCTAACAATCTCCCCCTTTTTGATGATGACAAAAACATATATAAATGATATGAATTTGCAATCAGAAAGAACAGACGGCAAAAGACAAATTACACAGCTATAGCATAAGCATATGAATATGTCTCCCCCTGAGATTAACAATCTCCCCCTGAGATAAATAATCTCCCCCTGAAATAAATACTCGAAGAACTTTAATAAAAGACTTCCCTGATTATTTCGGTAGAGACGATCATATAAGCTTCTGTCTTTAGAGAATTCCTAGCTTCTGACTTCTGCTTCCATTGGACAGCTTCAGAACTAGAATTTCTTTAGATCCCTAGAACACTCACAGCTTCTGATTCCTGCTTCCATCTAGGACAGCTTCAGAACTTGAATTTCTTTGATCTTCTGAACATTCACAGCTTCTGACTTCTGCTTCCATCTAGGACAGCTTCAGAACTTGAATTTCTTTGATCTTCTGAACATTCACAGCTTCTGATTTCTGCTTCCATCTAGGACAGCTTCAGAACTTGAGTTTTCTGGATCTTTAGAACATTCGCAGCTTCTGATTTCTGCTTCCCTCGGATAGCTTCAGAGCTTTGAATTTCTACCAACATCACTTCATGCTAGATTTGTATCAGAACATTGTTGAATGTACCAGAGCATCATCTGAGCATCTCTACATCCTGAAATGTTACAGAACAAAAACTAAACGACAAAAGTCAGCATGAACGAGTCAGAACATAAAATGTATATTCGAACACATGATATGTATCAGAGCCATATAGGCTAAAATAATGTATCAGAGCAAATAGAATTTTGTCAGATCAAATAGACAAATATGGATCAAATTCTATCTTCTTTCTTGCTTCTGATTTTTGAAGCTTGATAGCACTCAACTTGCTTCAGTTTCCATGGTTTTGCTTCTTGTGTTTGCTTTGAAGATTTTCTTCACTTCTTTATACCTGCAAAACACTTAAACCATATAGAACTTGCAGTTCTTGTTAGTAAATGTGTGGGAGCTTTACCCAGCAACTGATAGATTAATCAAATCATTTATCATTTATCTTCTCCCCCTTTTTGTCATAACATCAAAAAGAATATTTCAAAAGATTCAGATGATTAAAACGACAAATAAAATCACTGGAATGTAAAAGCAAAGAAACTTTTCATTAAAAATCAAAAGATTACAAGAAGGAATGCAGGAAAACAGATGCAACAAGGAGAGGAAACTACAAAGACCAAAAGACTAAGATCCTAGCCTACGCAAAATCCGCGCCAGAACATCATGAATCCCGTCAGTGCTTGTAGCTTGCCTTGCCATGAAGGAGCGAAACTCAGCATTGGCTGCTTCTTGCGCGTCCAAACGAGAAGCCAGCATAGCTTGATTCTGATGAAGAGTTTCCAAGGTCTCCATCAGAGCTGAGGTTTCACCAGAAGAAGAGGCACCTGAATTTCTGCCAAAAGGAACAGCAATCTCAGCAGGGTGATCTTCTGGGAGATCTTCAGCTTGTGCATCTTCCATTTCCTCATCTGAGTCTGACTCAGAAGTAGCCTTAGCATATTCTGGTTCAGGCAGCTCAGAAGTTCCATCTTCCAATGCTTGAAGAATAGCTGCTAGGTTTGTTGGAGGAGTAGGACCAGCAACTTCAGCAGGACAAACCACTACTGGAAAGACCATGTGAGGTGCCTTTTCAGAAGGGTTCATTCTGAACCAGTTGAACAGCCACTGAAAATCTCCAGTCAGCACAGGAAACCATGGTTTCCACACCACGATGTCTCTGCAGAGATTTTCTTCTTCCAACTCATCTGCTGGTATCTTCCTTTCAAGAACACTTCTGTTCCTGATGAGATGGTGATGGCTGCTCTCACCAACTTCCAACCGGAGACCACGAACACCAGGAGCTTCAGACATAATCCTTCTCTGAGTGTCTGTAGCCTTATCCAGAAAATCCTGACGAAAGGTATTCCAAAGGTTGTTTGTAGCATACTCATCCAGATGGTTAAGGTGAGCAGCACCTAGAATCTCCAACCAGCCATTTACATCAGAATGTAAAAGCTCCAGATATGATTGAGTGGTAGGGGTTGGAGGGTTGACAGTGAACCTTGAGTCGGGAAGAACAACACTATAGGGATTAGGTGTTCTGGTGGGAAAAGGGTGTGAGAGAGAAATATCTGATGGAAGGGTTGAAGGGGAGGAGATATCAGATGGTGAAGAAGGTGGTTCCGAGAGGATGAATGAGGAAGAAGAGGTGGTGGAGATCTTTGAAGAGGGAGGTGATTGAGGGGTACCGTCAAGGGGTTGATACACTTTGAGAGGGTCATAGGTGATCCTTACTCTTTTTGGTTTGGTCTCTGGTTCAGCAGTTGCCTTTCTCTTTTGTTTCCGATCATTATCTTGATTCCCAGAGCTTGACGATGGATTCATGATGGATTTGCAGATATTGGAAACTGCTAGGGTTTATGATATGAATGCAAAGAAAGAGAACGAAAAAGAAACTGAATGCAAAGTGAGAGAAATATAAGAGGGAAAAGAGACGTTTGAAGAATATAAAAAGAAAACTGAAAGGGAGTTAATGATGAAAAGCATTTAATGTTACGTGACATGAGGAGAGATAATAAAGACAAAAGACGTGATTTGCACAGTTACCTAAGTAGACGTCCCCTCAACTGCACGCACGCTTGTCCAGGAGTAGTGAACACGTGTTTACCATCTGGATAGCCAGTTACAGCTGTTTTGCTTTTAAAGAGATTCTGAATCAACTTAGACAATGAAACGTTAGTAGTAACTGAATCACAATTTCTAATTGATTTTAATCAGAGCTTCTTAAGAAAAAGATTTCATTTCAGAAGATACCCATATATAAGAACTTCTCATCTTCTAATTCTGGGCTTGTTTCTGAAGACTCATTTTGTACCAATTATATTGAATCCATCTGGTCTAGGAACAAGATCCCAAACATCATTCCTTGTAAACTGATTCAGTTCTTCTTGCATAGCAATTATCCAGTCTGGATCTTCTAGAGCATGATCAACAGAAGTTGGCTCGATCAAAGATACAAGACCTAATTGACAATCTGCATTGTTCTTAAGGAATGCTCTTGTTCTGATTGGATCATCCTTCTTTCCAAGAATGACATCTTCTGAATGACCAGAGATGAGTCTGGATGATCTTCTGACAGATGGTTCTTCAGATATGCTTAGATCCTCCAGAGAAGCTGATACTTGATCTTCAGATTCTTTGCTTCTGAGAAGCTCTGCTTCTGATGCGTTGCTTCTTGGCTCAACAACTTCTGATATATCAATATCACAATCTGCAAAATTATCAAACTGCTTTGGTTTTTCAGAACCAAGCTTATCATCAAACCTGATATTGATTGATTCTTCTACAATCAATGTTTCAGTATTGTATACTCTGTAGCCTTTTGAGCGTTCAGAATATCCAAGAAGGAAACATTTTTGTGCTTTGGAATCAAACTTACCAAGATGATCTTTAGTGTTCAGAATAAAGCATACACATCCAAAAGGATGGAAATATGAAATGTTGGGCTTTCTATTCTTCCACAATTCATAAGGAGTCTTATTTAGAATAGGTCTGATAGAGATTCTATTCTGAATATAGCATGCAGTGTTTATTGCTTCTGCCCAGAAATGCTTAGCCATATTGGTTTCATTGATCATGGTTCTGGCCATTTCTTGCAGAGTCCTATTCTTTCGTTCTACAACCCCATTTTGCTGTGGAGTTCTAGGACAAGAGAAATCATGGGCAATACCATTTTCTTTGAAGAATTCTTCAAAGGATCTGTTCTCAAATTCACCACCATGATCACTTCTGACCTTTATGATTTTACACTCTTTTTCAGATTGAATCTGAATGCAGAAATCAAAGAACACTGAATGAGTCTCATCCTTGTGTTTCAAGAATTTTACCCACGTCCAGCGGCTATAATCATCTACGATGACTAATCCATATTTCTTCCTTCTGACAGATGCTGTTTTGATTGGGCCAAACAGATCAATGTGCAAGAGTTCTAATGGCCTTGAGGTAGAAACAACATTCTTGGACTTGAATGCAGGTTTGGAGAACTTGCCCTTCTGACATGCTTCACAAAGAGCATCTGATTTGAATTTCAGATTAGGGAGTCCTCTGACCAGATTCAGTTTGTTAATCTGAGAAATCTTTCTCAAACTGGCATGACCTAATCTTCTGTGCCAGACCCACTGCTCTTCAGAAACAGACATAAGACAAGTCACCTTCTGACTCATAAGATCTTGCAGATCTGTCTTATAAATGTTGTTCTTCCTTTTGCCTGTAAATAGGATTGAGCCATCCTTCTGATTTACAGCCTTGCAAGACTCTTGATTAAAGATTATATCATAACCATTGTCACTCAATTGACTGATAGATAAGAGGTTATGTGTTAATCCTTCTACAAGAAGTACATTAGAAATGGAAGGAGAGTTACCAGACTTTATAGTTCCAGAGCCAATTATCTTGCCCTTCTGATCTCCTCCAAACTTGACTTCTCCTCCAGACTTAAGCACCAGGTCTTGGAACATAGACCTTCTTCCTGTCATGTGTCGTGAGCATCCAGAGTCCAGGTACCATGACATGTTGTGCTTTGTCCTTTTTGCAGTCAAGGATATCTGCAATAGGAATAATCTTATCCTTAGGTACCCACATTTTCTTGGGTCCTTTCTTGTTAGATTTTCTCAAGTTCTGATTGAACTTGGGTTTAACATTGTAAGCAATAGGAGGAACAGCATGATAATTTTTAATGTGAGTTTCATGATATTTCCTAGGTTGTGTCACATGCTTTTTGGTGTGTGTTATGTGAAAACTTTGAGCATGTGAAGTGTGCCTAATATCATGGGAGTGGCCATACTTGAACTGATCATACAATGGCTTGTATGTGAATTTCATTTCATCAACAGGTTCAAGTTTGTATGGGGTTTCACCCTCAAAACCAATGCCAACTCTTTTGTTTCCAGACACAGCATATATCATAGAAGCTAGCTGACTTCTGCCAATACTTCTAGATAAGAACTTCCTGAAACTTAAATCATATTCTTTCAGAATATGGTTTAGACTAGGAGTGGATTTTTCTGAATCAGAAGGAGATCCAACATTATTGGATAATTTTAAAAGTTTTTCTTTTAATTCAGAATTCTCTAACTCAAGCTTCTTTGTTTCAAATTCAAACAGCTTTTTCAGCTTTTTGTATTTGAGACTAATCTGAGACTTGAGTTCCAGAAGTTCAGTTAGACCGGAAACTAACTCATCTCTAGTAAGTTCAAAAAATACCTCTTCAGAATCTGATTCTGATGTAGATTCTGATTCGTCATCTTCTGTCGCCATCAGCGCACAGTTAGCCTGCTCATCTTCAGAGTCTGAATCATCTTCTGACTCATCCCAGGTTGCCATAAGACTTTTCTTCTTATGAAACTTCTTCTTGGGATTTTCCTTCTGAAGATTTGGACATTCATTCTTGAAGTGTCCAGGCTCATTGCATTCATAGCACATGACTTTCTTCTTGTCAAATCTTCTGTCATCAGAAGATTCTCCACGTTCAAATTTCTTTGAACTTCTGAAGCCTCTGAACTTCCTTTGCTTGGTCTTCCAGAGTTGATTTAGCCTTCTGGAGATCAAAGACAGTTCATCTTCTTCTTCAGATTCTGATTCTTCAGGATCTTCTTCTCTAGCCTGAAAAGCGTTAGTGCATTTCTTGATATTGGATTTTAATGCAATAGACTTACCTTTCTTTTGAGGCTCATTTGCGTCCAGCTCTATTTCATGACTTCTCAAGGCACTGATAAGCTCTTCCAGAGAAACTTCATTCAGATTCTTTGCAATCTTGAATGCAGTCACCATAGGACCCCATCTTCTGGGTAAGCTTCTGATGATCTTCTTTACGTGATCAGCCTTGGTGTATCCCTTGTCAAGAACTCTCAATCCAGCAGTAAGAGTTTGAAATCTTGAAAACATCTTTTCAATATCTTCATCATCCTCCATCTTGAAGGCTTCATACTTCTGGATTAAAGCTAGAGCTTTAGTCTCCTTGACTTGAGCATTTCCTTCATGAGTCATTTTCAAGGACTCATATATGTCATAGGCCGTTTCCCTGTTAGATATCTTCTCATACTCAGCATGAGAGATAGCATTCAGCAAAACAGTTCTGCATTTATGATGATTCCTGAAAAGCTTCTTCTGATCATCATTCATTTCTTGCCTTGTCAGCTTTACGCCTCTGGCATTTACTGGATGTTTGTAACCATCCATCAGAAGATCCCATAGATCACCATCTAGACCCAGAAAGTAACTTTCCAGTTTATCTTTCCAGTATTCAAAGTTTTCACCATCAAATATCGGCGGTCTAGTATAACCATTGTTACCGTTGTATTGCTCAGCAGAGCCAGATGTAGATGCAGGTGTAGACTTTTCACTTTCATCAACCATCTTTTACTGAAGCGTTTTTCTCTTCCTGAATCTTTTCTAAACACGGTTAAGTGCTTGCACCTTAGAACCGGCGCTCTGATGCCAATTGAAGGATAGAAAAACACTTAGAAAGGGGGGGTTTGAATAAGTGTAGCTTTAAAAACTTGACAGATAAAAATAAATTGCACAGTTATTTTTATCCTGGTTCGTTGTTAACTAAACTACTCCAGTCCACCCCCGCAGAGATGATTTACCTCAACTGAGGATTTAATCCACTAATCGCACGGATTACAATGGTTCTCCACTTAGTCAGCAACTAAGTCTTCCAGAGTCTTCTGATCACACACTGTTCACTCCAGGAACAACTGCTTAGATACCCTCTAAGACTTTTCTAGAGTCTACTGATCCACACGATCACTCTAGTTACAACCTGCTTAGATAACCTCTAAGACTTCCTAGAGTATTCTGATCCACACGATCACTCTAGTTCCTTACAACTTAATGTAATCAATTCTAAGAGTATTACAATTGCTTCTTAAAAGCGATAATCACAAACTGTGATATTTCTCTTAATCGTTTAAGCTTAATCTCACTAATATATTACAACAGCAATGTAGTGAGCTTTGATGAAGATGAAGATTCTGAGCTTTGATTTGAACAGCGTTTCAGCAAGTTAATTTGAGTTGTTTTGGTGCAGAATTGTTAACCTTGCTTCTCATCAGAACTTCATATTTATAGGCGTTGGAGAAGATGACCGTTGAGTGCATTTAATGCTTTGCGTGTTCCGTACAGCATCGCATTTAATGTTATACGCTTTTGTCAACTACCTCGAGCCTTGTTCACGCTGTGTCTACTGACGTAGCCTTTAGTAGCTTTTAACGTTCCTTTTGTCAGTCAGCGTAGCTTGCCACTTGTACTTTCTTCTGATCTGATGTTTTTGAATACAACGTTTGAATATCATCAGAGTCAAACAGCTTGGTGCATAGCATCTTCTGATCTTCTGACCTTGAAGTGCTTCTGAGCGTGATACCATCAGAACTTCAGTGCTTCTGTTCTCTTTGTTCTTCTGATGCTTCCATAGACCCATGTTCTGATTCTGCTTCGACCATCTTCTGATGTCTTGCCAGACCATGTTCTGATGTTGCATGCTGAACCCTTTGAGACAAAGCTTCTGAGCGCTGAATTATGCGTACTCTTTATATATTCCCTGAAAAGGAAATTGCATTGGATTAGAGTACCATATTATCTTAAGCAAAATTCATATTATTGTTATCATCAAAACTAAGATAATTGATCAGAACAAATCTTGTTCTAACAGTAACACCCTTCTAATACCCCGCATGAATATTAAACAATAATCAGAGTAAAACATGAAAAGGGCATTACAACTTCCATATAATCAAAACAAAAACTCATGTCATTACATAAAAGAAACGTTAAACCAAAATTATTCAGATCATCATGTTAACACAGCGAAAATATCTTTAACATCTGAACAATGCAGCATCCAAAGTCATAGACTTTAAAACACCACCACCATAATAAAACACCCAAATAAAAGAGTTTAACAATTAACTCTAAACGACGTTCCCAGTGTTACACGACCAGAGCATGACACGGACCCAACTAACTCTAACAAACTACTTGACGAGCTATTCCTCACCAAGTACAAGAGCAACTCCTCAATCCGAAAAGTAACAACAGTAAGGGTGAGTCTCATTCGCATTTAACCAATGTTATAGGATATAGATGATAAAATATCAATCACATGTTATTCACCCAATTACAGTTACGATCAGACTCTCAACCACACAATCAGTACAACAAACAAATAATCAACACATATTATAACATTGGACAATCTTCCATTCATGTTATAATAACCCAAGTAGCCTAATGCAATGCAACTACATGCATGTGGTACCAAAATCTGGGATAACCCATCTCACCGATCCACCATCGTCAAGGATACGCCAACACCCACTCACTAATTCCACACAATGGGAATTAGCTACCACTGATCCACCATCGTCAAGGATCAGCCACACAATGATTATGAAATGCATGTATCAACCATAACATGCTCATCACCCACATAAGTCAACCAAATGTCATAATCGTCAACTACAATAATCAATAGCTATACACAATCATGCTATCTCTCAACCATAGTAAAACACATATTTTATACCAACAATACATGTATAACAAACACCGGTTACAACCACAACATCATACAGGTGAAATATTCATTAATATACATGTACGCATAAACCACACAACCAATTAAAATCGAGTGTTTCAAAATAATTTCGACTCACGACTCAAAACACTAATTTATTATGTAAATCATTTAATTAGCTTTACTATGCTCAAAACGGCACTAAAATCGGATTTACGGTTTAAAAGTTAGGAGTTTTCAAAGTTAAGAAAGTTTTAGAAAAAGTCACGCAGAACCCGGTTCCTCCCTACATGGGAACCGGTTCCTGAAATCCTTCAGAAACTCCTCTCTGATTTTTACTACTAGGAACCGGGTTGTACCTACATGGGAACCGGTTCCTGCTGAACAGAATTCCTTCGCTTTTGGTTTCTACTACTGGAACTCGGTTCCTCCCACCTGGGAACCGGTTCCTACGCTGCTGTATCAGAAAAACACCATTCTTTTCAACACTGTATCGACCCGAATCCATACCAATTCGCACCCAAATGCATTATAACACCGAAACGGCAACCACAAACACAATTAACACATTATAACACATTTCAATCATCCAATTCACACCACACATGATCAATACAACATTATTAATCAATTCTCCCAAAACCTAACATCTCTACAACCTAAGCATAACTCAATTAGCATGAGCAACATGTTCAATTCCATTCTACTACCTATGACCCCATAATAGAAGATAAATGGAAGAGTCTCCCCTTACCTGAAGGTTGATTCTTCGCTCTTCCTCTGTCGCACTTCTCTGCTCCTCTTCTCTTTTCACGTGTTTCTCTTTTCCAAATGCTGTAACCTTCTCTATTCCACAACTCCCTCTATTTTATTAAAAATAAAATAAAATTATTTTAATTAGTAATAGGGCCTACCAATGCACCCCCTCTTTACTAATCACAACTCAAGCCCAATTGCTTAATTCCTCCTAATCCTCAATAATTCCAAATAATTCCCCATAATTCAATTAAATTAATTAAATTAAATTATGAAAATATGGAGTGTTACATTTATGACTTGTATTGTTGTTGATATTTGATTTCCGCTACGATGTGAGTACTTTCCGAATATTAATGATTAGTACATGCGACATTTCCCTCATATATGTGTGTTATATATCTATGTTGATGAGAATGATATGGGAATGTGATACTAGTTGTTTAATTGTGACGCCCCGAATCATTTCGTTTGATTTATTTTAAGATTTTGCACTCTGATTCTCCTGTTAATTGCGGGGTAGATTTGGGGTATTACATGTTGCATATGCATGTGGTACCAACTCAACATTTGGTTCTCTTAGGAGCCCGGTCCCCTCTCTGAACCCATGATCCCCTTTTTTAAGCTTTAATCTCCCTCTTTGAGCTCTGGATAAGCCACTGGTCCCCCATCTGAACTAGTGAACTTGCCTCTTGACACAATCCAAATGATGCATGATCATACACATTAATATCATTGCATTAAGATCCATCTTTGATCTTAACATAATGCACTGACAAACTCTTGTAATCTCCTCTCTGGATTACCATACAACGACTTTCAGATATGCATATCAGAAACAAAATATCAATGCAACTCAAGTAAAATCCTATTGGAGGTTAAAGACTCATCTTCTACCCTTTATGCGTTATACTCTTTAGAGAAGTAGTTCCCCCTTACCTGGTTCTCTTAGCAATAATTAGAAAATTCGGGTTTGATATTCTTCCCTCTACCACTAACCTTCGAGCTCTAGCCTCCTTATCACTTTTTCTCCAAACCTTATTTTCACGTATTGTAAAACCCAACTCCCACACTTCTCTCTATTTAAATAAAAAATCTAATTCCCTAATTATGATATTCCCACAATACCCTTATTATCCTTTAATTTTTATTAAAATTCCAACTCTACATATTCTACTAATTATTATGATTTAATCGTAATATCTCAAAATTTCATAGTTCCAATTAATTAATAATTCTAATTTATTTATAGTCCACTAATATTCTCAAATTAAGCCCAAACTTTCTATCTTATCATTTTAATTAAATAAATTAAATAAACTATCATTATTTAATTAATAAAATAATTTTAATTACACTACAACGGAAAACATCTTTTTACAAACAATATTACAATGACATTTCTTTAACCGTAGTGGAAAAACGTTTTTGGACGTTATTTTTTTGTTTTTACTAAAAGCTATTCACTACAGCCTTTGTTAAACTCTGTAGTGAAATGTATCAGGAGTTACAAGGTTTGAGTCTCAATTCCTTCATTAACCTAGCTCCTTGTATATCATTAAAATTATTACTTTCAATTGTGGTGTAAAGTACAATCATTGCGTCTCGGTTATTCTTGCCAACTGTGATGAAAAGTGATATTTTTTAAATATATAGGCGAAAGTTTTCTTCTGCCCACTACATAACAACAATTTATCTATAAAGAAAACCCAAACATATTTCACTCTTCTCTCTCAGAAAATAACCCTAACATCTATATCACTCTTCACACATACTTCAACCTTCAGATTCACCTTCATCAATTGTTACCTTGAGGTTTGTTTATTAAACTTATGCTCCAATTTTATATACGTTTCTTGTTAAAAAAGGGTTCTCATTTTTTCATTTGGTGAATGTTCTTATTTTTCCATATTCGTCTTCACCAATCTCTACCTTGAAGTTCGTTCATTAAACTTATGCTCCGATTTTGTTTACATTTCTTATTAAAAACGGGTTCTCATTTTTTCATTTGGTGAATGTTCTCATTTTTTTCCAGATTTGTCTTCACCACGTTAACAAAGTGCATACTTTGGCTATGGCACATATGGTTTATGTTGCTATGAAAAAAATGCAAGAAATGTGAAGCTATTATGGAAACTTCATCCACCTTTTATTTCTTTTTCATAGCATCATCAACTAGATGAACTTCATAATTTATTCATGTTCCACGATTAGTTTCAATAAAAGGCGTGTTATTGAAACATTTTATTATATCTTGTGTTGTTGTATATTGTTAGTGTTTTGTTGCTAAAATGTATGTTTTTTTTTATTTTTGTTGTATATATTTTTTGTGTTATTGTATGTTGTTGTTGATAAATGTTCTCAAAACAAGAACAAGATATTTCTAAGTCACAAGAAAGAGGCTTCTTGTGACTTAGTAATGATTTGTTCTTTAAATTCTTATGCAGGTTGACAGTAGATGAAGTTGAGTTTAGTATATGCTATATAGATTGTTTGTTTCATTAAACTTTCACTAAAAATATATTCATTTAAATTGACATAGAAACTTATAATCTCAAAAAATTAAGTTGTATTTGAAAACTAATTTATATCAATCAATATTTTCTTAATTGCATATGTCTTAGCATTCATATCACGCTCTTTAGCATTTGGAATTTGATTCAATGACCTGATTCCTTCATTACATTGATATCTTCTCTTATAGTTTAATTTGAATAAAATCTAATTATTGGCTAGGTCTACCTCATTGTTGTCACTTATCATCGTGATTGTTATGATGACAAGTCATCATAACAACCACGATGATAAGCGTAATGATGAGATAAACCTAGGGGTCTAAAGAGAAATCGTAGCCGCCAAAATTTGTGAAAGAATGCCACCGGAAAGGGCTCGATCAATAAAAATTGAGGAAGTTACGCATTTTTAATCTTGTCGCACAGTGCCGGAATTTTGGTTTCGGCCATTAATTCTCAATGCTTTTGCAATACTCTGGAATTTTTGGTGCAAAATTGGCCTTCGCTCCAAACATACTAAATGTCGGGGACATCAAGACGGAATTTGTATTAAAATTTTAGCCAGATCCGACAAGCGGTGCAAAAGTTATGAATTTTTTATCGTCTGAGAAACAACGGTTCATCACACTTTTTCACTATATAACTTGAGCTAAATTGTGAATTTGGGAACCTTTCTTAAAGAAACAATTCTCGACCCCAACACATGAAATATAGTGTTGATAATGGCAAAGAAACTGTAATAGAATTGCAGTAAACGCATATAGTGCAAGAAAAGCTTCATTGAGGAAGATGAAGATAGAAAATTCTGTTACAAATCTTAACCATTCAGTTACAGGTAAGATATATATACAATATAGAACCAACCTATCACTACTTGTCAGCTAAGCAACATTAATCTACATACATAAACCTATACAAAATAATGAGAAATAATAAGTATGTACATTAGGATGTTAATATGCCCCCTCAAGTGGGACTATGGGGATCACAGAGTCCCTACTTGGACATGATAGAGGAAAAAGCTGGAGAGTGAAGAGGCTTTGTAAAAGCATCGGCTAATTGAGCAGCAGATGAAACAGGAAGCAAGTGAATCAATTTGGAATTTATTTTCTCTCTAACTACATGGCAATCCAATTCAATATGCTTGCTTCTTTTATGGAATGCAGGATTATGAGCAAGATAGATAGTAGCCTTGCTATCACAATACACAGAAGCAAACTGAGGGAGATTAATCAAGAGATCCTTGAATAAATACTATATCCACTGGATTTCACATGTGAGAGAGGCTAGAGTCCTATACTCGGCTTTAGTGGATGATGTGAAAACAATATTTTGTTTCTTGGATTTCCAGCAAATAAGAGAAGATCCAAGAAGAACACATAAGCCAGTGATAGATTTCCTAGTGGTGGGGCATCAAGCCCAATCATAACCAGCAAAAGCACACAATTTAAGAGAGCTGGAAGCTGAGAAAAGTATACCTTTAGCTGGGGATGACTTTAAAAATCTTAACACTTTAGTGGCAGCTTGATAATGAGAGACAAAAGGCTTGGAGACAAATTGTCTTAGATGTTGGACTGCAAAAGAAATATCTGGCATGGTGTTAGTCAAATAGATCAATCTATCAATCAATCGTCTATATATGCTGGGATCATATAAGAGTTCACCATCTGTAGAGGATAGATTAAGATTAGGATCAAAGGGAATGAAAGAAGGCTTTGTTGCAAGAAAACCTGTATCTTCCAAAAGCTAAAGAGTATATTTTCTTTGGTTCATGAAAATACCTTTATTTGACCTAGCTATCTCAAATCCCAGAGAAAATCTGAGCTGGCCAAGATCTTTAATCCTAAATTTATGATCCAAAAGAACCTTAACATTCTGAATTTCTGCCATGGAGTTACCAACTATAACTATATCATCCACATAAACCAGTATAGATGTAAAGTGATCTTTGTGAGACTTTACATACAAGGAATGACCAGTCTGTGATTATGAGTAGCCTAGAGAAATCAAGAAAGAGGGGAGTTTGGAATACCATTGCCTGCTTGCCTGTTTAAGACCATATAGGGATTTTTGTAGTCTACGCACTTGAGAAGGATTATAGGAATAAATACCAGGAGGGAGATGCATATAAACTTCTTCATGTAGGTCACCATGAAGAAAGGCATTGTTGACATCTAATTTTTCAACATACCAGCCTCTAATATCAGCAATAGCCAGAAGAACTCTCACAGTTGTGATTTTGGCTACAGGTGAAAATGTATCAAAAAAATCAATGGCCTCCATTTGTGTGTAACCTTTAGCTACCAACCTAGCTTTAAACCTCTCAATTGAACCATATTCCTTATATTTTATCTTGTAAACCCATCTACACCCAATTGGAACTTTTCCTGGAGGAAGATCAACTACACTCCAAGTTTGATTTTCTTCAAGGGCAAGTAATTCAGCATCCATGGCCTATTTCCAACAATCCATCTTAATGGCTTGGTTAAATGTTTTTGGTTCAGTATTAGAAGAAACAGAGCAACAAAAATGTTTATAAGAGGGGGAGCAATGGTCATAAGTGAGGACATATGACAAAGGATAGAGTACCTTTGATATAAGATCAAAAGTGGTGGAATAACAGTGGTAATCTTTGAGATATTGGGGAGGGTGAGAGGATCTGGAGGATTTCCTGGTGGGTACATGAATGATAGGTTTCTGGTTATTGACTTGATCCATTGGATCAAAATACTCAGAGGACAAATGATGCAAAGACTCTAAAGTTTGAGCATTATCAGAGGGAATAGTTTCACTAATAGGAGAACTATGTTCAGCTATAGGTGTGGGACCAGGGTGGAGGGAAGTAGACTCAGGACTACCTTGGCTGGGACTATTATGTAAGGTCCCATCAATATGAAAAGATTGGTCAAAATGAAAACTATGGAAGGGAACTGACTGAGGAGAGAGAGCAACATCACTGTCTTGTGTAGAAGCAGAGATGTCAGAAGAAAAAGTAACATCAGTTGTACTATATGGCTGAGTAGAAGATGCCTCAGTGAGAGGATCATCAAGGATGTGAAAGGTTTGTGTAGGAGTGTTATTAGAAGAAGAAAGTACAGGCTTGAAAGGAAAAATAGTCTCATAGAAAATCACATTCCTTGAAATAAAAATGTTATGGTTTTGAATGTCATAAAGTATATAACCTTTGGTACCATCTTTTTAGCCAATAAAGACAGCTTTTCTAGCTCTAGAGTCAAATTTTGTTCTATGAGCTTGGAGAGAGGTGGAATAGGAGAGACATCCAAAAACTCTTAAATGAATCATGGATGGTGGCTGTTTGAAAAGAAGCTCATAAGGGCATTTTAAGTTTAGGAGAGGGGTAGGTAATCTATTGATGATATGAATGGCATGCTGAATGCAGAAAGTCCACATATTCAAAGGAATGTTAGAATGGAAGAAAAGGGACCTAGAAACATTGAAAGTGTGTTGGTGTTTTCTTTCCACCACACTATTTTGTTGAGGTGTTTCAACATAAGTTCTCTGATGCAGGATGCCTTTGGAGAGAAGGATGCGATCCGAAAGGAAGAAAAAACGGAGAACAATCGCAAGAGAAAGAAATGGCTACCATAGCTTTGTGAACTCTGATACCATGTTTATAATGACAAAGAAACTGTAACAGAATTGCAGTAAACGCATATGGTGCAAGAAAAGCTTCATTGAGGAAGATGAAGATAGAAAATTTTGTTATAAATCTTAACCGTTCAGTTCCAGATAAGATAGATATATATATATATATATATATATATATATATATATATATATATATATATATATATATATATATATATATATATATATATATACACAATATAGAACCAACCTATCACTACTTGCCAGCTAAGCAACACTAATCTACATACATATACCTATATAAAATAATGAATAATGAGAAATAATAAGTATGTACATTAGGATGTTAATATATAGTAGACTTCAGGAGATGGTTCTTTTGTAAAAGAAAGTTTTGTTATAGAAAGAAGAAAATCTAATTTAATTTTCTATTATTGAGTTATTTTGACAAAAAGTTAATGAACTAAATAAATTAATGTTTTAATTAATGGTATTAACCGAAACAAATAAATTATACATACACGTCACGCTAGGAAACGTAAAGGTTATATATTGACTTTCACTCTACTAATTACACTTAATAAAATATTTTCGACAATTCATAGTAAAGTCAATAAATTTAAATATTTTCTTAATATCACTTATACATTTTTATTAGACGGTGAGAATGACAAACAAGTAAAATCAACGTTTTAATATGACAATTTAAAACAAATTGACCTTTTGTACACGGTATAATAATAATAATAATAATAATAATAATAATAATAATAATAATAATAATAATAATAATAATAATAATAATAATAATAATAATAATAATAATAATAATAATAATAATAATAATAATAATAATAATAATAATAATAATAATAATAATAATAATAATAATAATAATAATAATAATAATAATAATAATAATAATAATAATAATAATAATAATAATAATAATAATAATAATAATAATAATAATAATAATAATAATAATAATAATAATAATAATAATAATAATAATAATAATAATAATAATAATAATAATAATAATAATAATAATAATAATAATAATAATAATAATAATAATAATAATAATAATAATAATAATAATAATAATAATAATAATAATAATAATAATAATAATAATAATAATAATAATAATAATAATAATAATAATAATAATAATAATAATAATAATAATAATAATAATAATAATAATAATAATAATAATAATAATAATAATAATAATAATAATAATAATAATAATAATAATAATAATAATAATAATAATAATAATAATAATAATAATAATAATAATAATAATAATAATAATAATAATAATAATAATAATAATAATAATAATAATAATAATAATAATAATAATAATAATAATAATAATAATAATAATAATAATAATAATAATAATAATAATAATAATAATAATAATAATAATAATAATAATAATAATAATAATAATAATAATAATAATAATAATAATAATAATAATAATAATAATAATAATAATAATAATAATAATAATAATAATAATAATAATAATAATAATAATAATAATAATAATAATAATAATAATAATAATAATAATAATAATAATAATAATAATAATAATAATAATAATAATAATAATAATAATAATAATAATAATAATAATAATAATAATAATAATAATAATAATAATAATAATAATAATAATAATAATAATAATAATAATAATAATAATAATAATAATAATAATAATAATAATAATAATAATAATAATAATAATAATAATAATAATAATAATAATAATAATAATAATAATAATAATAATAATAATAATAATAATAATAATAATAATAATAATAATAATAATAATAATAATTCAACCTCTTAGCAACAAAAAATAATGTAATCTCTTACGTAAGTTTTTTAATTGAAATGAAGGAACAATTTTTTTTATTAGAAGTTTCGGGTTTTGTTATAAAAGCATACTAGTTAAAAGTCATTAATCTACACAGATTAAATATATTATTTAACTTGAGATCTTGAGAGGAGCACACTTCTTAGAATCCAATCGATTACACATGCACACGCTATGTAATAATAATTACAGTAAAAGAGTTGGTTCAAAATTTAATGAAACAACTATTATAGTATAGTCTCTATAATATGATTTTGACAAACAAATAAAACAAATTTACTAGAATCTCCAAATCACAATAAAGTCAATATTTTAATGTAGGACGATTTAAAACAACTTAACCTTTCGTGCATGGTACTATAATAATAATAATAGTTGAAGTTTATATTGCTTTTTTATTCAACTATCCAATTTCATCTTCTGTATAAAAATAAAACTATCTTAGTTTTGTAGGTATACTTTGAGTAAGAGAAATGGGTAAGTGGTTCATTTTGGTGGTTCTGGCCCTTGTTGTGGCTAATACAAGTGCAAGAATTTTGCCATTTGGAGAAGGTGGTTTGAAGGAAAAGAAGAATAACATTGTTGGAATTAGACATTCTATTGAAACTGAAAAAGACAATGATGGTGTTGATGGTGGAATAATCAAAGGAGAAGATGAAATACATAGTGAAATTGTTGGTGGAATATTAGGAGGAAATAATGGTAGTGGAATAGGCAAAGGAGGAGGTAAAACAAATAATAATGATGGTGTAATAACTGAAGGAGAAGGTGAAATAGGCAAGCGTGATCTTGTTGGTGAAATATTAAGAGGAGATAATTGTGGTGGACTAGTCAAAGGAGGTGGTAAAATAGACATTGACGATGATGATGGTGTAACAACCGAAGGAGAAGGTGAAATATGCAAGAGTGATCTTGTTGGTGGAATAGTTAAAGGAGGAGGTAAAAGTGACGATGATGGTGGTGGAATAACGGAAGGAGAAGGAGGCAAGAATGATATTGCTAGTGGATTATTAAATGCAGTTAATGGTGGTGGGAAAGTCAAAGAAAAAGGTAAAACTAACAATTATGATGGTAGAATAAGTGAAGAAGAAGGAGGCAAGAATGATCTTGTTAGGATATTATTAGATGCAATTAATGGTGGTGAAATAGTCAAAGAAAAAGGTAAACCTGACCATGATGAGGGTGGAAATACTAAAGGAGAAGAAGGCAAGAATAATCTTCCTGGCGGATTATTAGATTCAGATAATGGTGTTGGAATAGTTAAAGGAAAAGGTAAAACTGACGATGATGAGGGTGACATTACTAAAGAAGAAAGAGGCAAAAATGATCTTCCTGGTGGATTATTAGATTCAGTTAAAGGTATTGGAATAGTCAAAGGAAAAGGTAAAACTAACAGTAATGAGGATGAGATTACTGAAGGAGAAGGAGGCAAGAATGATCTTCCCAGTGGATTATTAGATTCAGTTAATGGTATTGGAATAGTCAAAGGAAAAGATAAAATTAACGATAATAAGGATGAGATTACCGAAGGAGAAGGAGGCAAGAATGATCTTCTTGGTGAATTATTAGATTCAGTAAATGGTATTGGAATAGTCAAAGGAAAAGATAAAACTGACGATGATGAGGATGAGATTACTGAAGGAGAAGGAAACAAGAATGATCTTCTTGGTGGATTATTAGATTCAGTTAATGGTATTGGAATAGTCAAAGGAAAAGATAAAACTGACGATGATGAGGATGGGATTACTAAAGGAGAAGGAGGCAAGAATGATCTTCTTGGTGGATTATTAGATTCAGTTAATGGTATTGGAATAGTCAAAGGAAAAGATAAAATTGAAGATGATGAGGATAGAATTACTGAAGGAGAAGGAGACAAGAATGATCTTCTTGGTGGATTATTAGATTCAGTTAGTGGATTATTAGATCGAATTAATGGTGATGGAATAGACAAAAAGGAAAGTAAAATTGTCATTAACGATGTTGATGGCGAAGTAAGTGAAGGAGTAGGTGAAATAGAAACTCACAATATTGAAGGTGGGATCTTTAAATGATGCGGTAAAGTCAAATTTAGTGACAAAACTTGAATGACAGTTTAATTACTATAGAATTTATAATTATCTTCTGATATAATAAATTTGTCTTATAATTATATATGTTCATATTTCTCTCTAGCTCATTTTTATATTATTTTTAATTTCAAATATATCTATTATGAATTTTCAAAAAATAAAAAATAAATAAAAAATGAAAAAAAACAACTATTTAACTAGTTGACGAATTCAAGCTCTTACATTGAAATAAAAGCAACAATTGTTTCAATATAATTAAATATGCAATTAAATATATGATATCCATGCAATTTAGACGGATTTCGTTTTTTTTCCATGTAATAATTTTTTTTAAATTTCCTTCTAAGCGCATAATTTAAACACAGAATATGGGAAATGAATAAAAAAAATATTATAGGGGTCATTTGTGCACTTAGGAAACAAAAGACAAAGAATTTTAACACTCTAACGGGAGATTCAAAATTTTTCTTTTACAACGATAAATCGAATCTCGCCTATATTACAGGAGGTATTGTATATTTAACCTATTAAAGTTTAACAATAACAATGATAAATAAATAAAAGAAAAAAATTAATACCTACACATAATTTACATATCAATTCTAAGTAACACAACCTTGCTATTATAATGGACTAGCGTTCAAACGGGCACTCCCGTACCCGGGTCAGGTTGATGTGCATAAGGTATATCCTTATGCACGGTGCATAAGTCTCGTACGAGTAATATTTAAATTGTTCCGAGTAACATTTTAGTTAGAAATGAGTAATAATATCATAATCTATGAATAATATATGCATTATTTGTACACATCTATTAATTATGAGTAATCATTAATTGTGAGTAATGAGTACACTATTCTGAGTAATATTTACACCATTCTGATTTCTGAGTAATATCGAATTTTAACTATTTTGAGTAATATATTCATTGTTCTGAGTAATATTTGTACTGTTTTGAGTAATCTGTATATTATTTTGAGTAATATAAACAATATTTGAGTATTTATGCACCGTGCATAAAGATATACCTTATGCACATCAACACATCCCCCGTACCCGTTTGTCTGTTTTTTTAATGTGCATAGCGTCAAAACACAAATGTATTTTTTATTTTATTTTGATTTTAATTTAAAATATTTATTAAATAAATTTTGTGATAGAAATGAAAAATAAAATACATGAATTGTATAATAACATCCCCTGAAAATGAAGCAAATAAATAGCTATTAAGCAGGAATTAATTACATGCATTTATTTTTAATTATCAACTGTGTTTAAACTAAGATACATCCTTCTAAATTCACTTAAATCTTGTGGTCGTCAGTCCGTTTTTTTATTACACTAACGCGTGTTTATCTTTTATGGTGTTTTTGACATATATCCCTTTAAAAATATTATTATTTGGCTACAATTATGGTGTTTTTGACATATATCCCTTTAAAAATATCATACTAAAAAAGAAATCCTCACAACCAATTTAACAAGGCAAAGGACTCTCTATATCCCTCCTTCTCCCTCCATCTCTCTCCCTCACTCACTCACTCACTCACTCACCCACCCCCATCTGTCTCCCTCACTCACTCACTCACTTTCCATCACTCTCCCTCACTCTCCATCTCTCTCCCTCTCTATTGCACCCCAAAATTTGCCCACCATTTTTTTAACCTGAAAAAGGTTTCACATCACATTCATATACACATTTCATTTAGTTCATAATCCAATACATGCACTCATATCATTGTTGCTGCTCGAAAATTGACAAGAAAGGAGTTTCTATTTGAGAGGGATTCTTGATTAAAAGAGGATAATCTAAGGTCTTAGCATATTGATATATCTCCATCATGGTCCCCAGGAATTAGGGTTTCACAATTGTCAAATTCAAAGCTTTGAGTGAAGGATACAAGCTTGAATTCATCCGGTCTTTCCAAATTAGGGTTTTTGACCAAAGTCACTGCGATTGACTTTTTGGTCAACACTTAAATCAAAAGCTGATTATATGATATGAGGTGGCATGAGGTCCATGTGAAGATATTCAATTGATTCTATTGGTAAGTGTTTGGTGGAAGTCAAATTGGAGATTAGTTGGTCAGAAAATTCATCTGGGACTGAAAAAGTCAAACAATTACTAGAAAAATAGTCAAAATCAGAGTCAACATTCATGTGTGGAATTTTTGTTGAAATTTGGGTAAGGAAGCCAACAAAAATAAATAAAATCAAATTTTGACTAAATTTACCATTTTTGGAAGTTGGTTGAAATGGGAAAGGCCAAAAGAGGAAAGTACTAAACTTAGAGAAATTTTTGAGGAATTTCATGATGGGTTGGCAGTTGACTTTAGGCCCATTTTATATGTGGATCAAGGCATTATCTTGGACAAGATCGAAAGGAAAATTGCTCCTCTCATGGCATACAACAACTTTGTAGTTGGGCACTTTTTCATTAGGAGCTTGCATCAAAAGTTATGAGAGCTCAAAGTTTGTAAATTCCAAATGATCCAAGTCATGGGCCTGGCAGTTTTGCAATCAAACACTTTAATAATATCAAACACTTTCCATTTTATTTTTGCAAGGATCAAATATGTTTCATCCTAGCTCTTCTATCCATGAATCAAAGAACCATATCATTTGATTATGAAATGGACAAGTTACAAATTCTCAAAGCCCTAGACACGAAAATGGCATGTGGTTGGTGATTGGAGGTGTCCCGCACGCGGGAAAATTCAGGTATGACTCCACATGTTTGTGGTCATATTTCTCACTTTTACAAACGTGATCTCTTGATGATCCCAACCTGGAAACTCCTCATCTCCATGCCCTTGTTATTTAAAGCACAAGGTTGACATGAATGATGAGTCGTTGCTTGAGATATGGATGCACAAAGTGGGTAAGTTAGAGTGGCATAACGTGATAAGCATTGGGACAGATAGATGTTGCAGCACGCACACCAAGTGTATTAACATTAGTAACTACTCTACATATAACTGTGCAATTGGCTGAAGCATGAAAGCATGTAGAAAGCTTACTCTAATTGTCAACCCTTGCTCCCTAAGTCTTGAGAAGTTATCATCTATGTTGCAGCCTCACCATAGCACCTGTATACTACCATATATAATGCTTCAGCTCATCACAAAACGACACACAATTAATTTTCCATTCTTTTCAGTTTTCTTCGTACCAACCCTCTCCTTTATCTCTACTCTCTCATCATCTTCAACTCTCAACCAACTCTAACAAAATTTCCAACTGGCATAACCAAATCCATTTCAACCTTCATCAACTCACTACTCCATTTCAATCATCGCCACCTTCTCTATTCAGATTCAGTCTTCACGTGGATTCATCATCATCATCATCATCACTATTTGTTCTCCATTAAGAACTAAGAATCATCCATCAATCTGGGTTTATTTCTCAGTCAGGATTGTATTTTCACGAAGCTCTCATCATCATCTTCAAGATCCAGGCTGTAGAGTTTTCTGAAGTGTGTATAAATCAAAGAATTTTCAGGTGAGTGATTTTGAACTCTCTCAGCATAATAGTGACATGATTAGGAGCATATGCATCTGTGAGCTCCTTATGCCAAGGAGGTTGGGTTAGCACCACTAGATTTGGCGTTGTTTTCTATATTTGTGTCCGAGTTTTGATTCTTGAAGCTTTGATTTGGTTTGTATCTTATACTGCGCGTTTGTCTGTTTAAACCATGTATTAGAGTTCTATGATCGATTGTGAATGCATTGATGTGTGTATCTTGCGTTTTGGTTAAGCTTCATGAGGTTAGGGTTTACAAAGTAGGTTCGGTTTGAGTGTTGTAGAGGAGATTGATAAAAAAGGGATGGCATATTCGTGTTCAGTGGAAGATTTTGAGTGGAACAGTAATGGAGCCGGTAATTTCTGGGAAGTTTGGATGTATCTCTGGTGAGAGGGGAATCGGAGAAGACGACCGGAGGTATTCCCGGCGTCTGTGTTTTTTATTTTGATATTTCCCTCTCTCTCCACGTGTGGCATTCCGTGGTGGTGAATTCTTATCTACCCAACTCAAAAAGTTGGGTAAAGTTACCTCCTTTGTAAAATGCTTTGAAAACAACACACATTTGTAGTATTTTAATAAATAATTAAATGTGTTAAATGAGATGAAATCATTTGATTGGTTGGAGGTAAACTACCCAACTTTTTATGATGGGTAGAGAAGTTGTCCCCTTCCGTGGTTGGTTGTATTTCCCATTTTCTTGCATGTTTTGTCCGCATTCAAATGATTGAGAAGTGATGTGGCATTTAGTGATTAGCTGATGCATTCTTTTTGTCTTACATGACTTAAAATAGACATGGCCAATTCAGTGGCGGAGCCAGAAATTTTAGGGAGCCTGGGCAAAAAGTTTACACCTTGTTTTTACTAATTTTACATCATGTCTCTACTAATTTTTCTATTGATTTTATCTAAAAAAAACTCTCTTGATTTTGTCCAAAAATTTCACACCATATTTTTACTGATTTTTCCCTTAATTTTGTCTAAAAATTACTAATTTTGCCCCTAGTATTGTCTAAAAATAACTATTAAGTGAGGAGTATACAACGAAAGGAGGGGTTGAGCGCGGACACGTGTCTGAATTCATTGGGCTGTAGCTCCGCCCATGATTTCGAGTACCTTGTCTTTTCTAACTTGTACTCTAAAAAAAATAAGGAAATAAAGAGTATTACAGTTGTCTTTAGTTTTTGTTAGATCTATTTATAGTGAACAATAGTAAATGTTCAATTGTAAAAGTGTGTGTCCTAGAGGAAACTAAAAAACTCTAAAAATTCAAATAGTTTTTTTTCCACTTTAGTTTTTATGTTGGTTAATAATAATGATTAAATATGTATATCTTGAAGCACACATTGACAAAGAGGGGAAAGATGAAACACCAACCGTTAAAGACAAAAAGGTGAAAGATGAAACACCAGCCGGTCTATAACACTGTAGCATAATTAATTTTTATTTTTTTTGTTATAATTCATAAATAATTAATTGGGTTGGGCTTGTCTAGACCATTAGGTACTCATCTATTTTAGTTTTCACACCCTTATTTTTATTAATTTTGCCCATAATTTCGTCTAGAATTTTACTATTAAATTGGGAGAAATACAAAGAAAATAGGGGTTGAGCCCGGGCGCGTGCCCGGGCTCGCCGGGCTATAGAACCGCCAATGGGCCAATTGATATGAATATGTAGCTATGTGACGAATATACAAGCTAAAAATATTATGAAAATGAAATGAAAATAGTGTGTCCTGTGTGTATGGGCCATGAATTACACTGTGGTACTTGGGCTTAGTACATTATTCTGAATCATACTCCCTCATTGCTTATATCACGCATGCATATCAATAATGGGCCGGGCATTTTGATTTCTGCACCCCGGACTTTGTGGCATATGCGCCTTATAAAAGGATTCACTTCATTTCACTTTTACTGATACACCCTCTGGCTAGGCAGTTTTTAGAGATTGTTCAAAATTGTTTTCTCCTTAACTTTTGGTTGTTAATTATTTTTTAACTCATATAAAAATGTGTAAAAATACATTTTAGATGCAATAAATTGTTATAATATTTTAAATATTTTTGTTTATTTTTTACATTTAGTTTGATATTTTTTATAGGTCTTTCTTTAACTTGTATCCCTATGGTGTCACCTTTTGCTATGTTTTGCAAATGAATTTGATTAGAGGTCTTAAAAAGTGAATTATGATACAATTTTTTTGTGTGACCTCAGAAGATACATATAGGATGTCATGAGTAAAAACCCAAGTCTTGATTCTAATTTTTGATAAGGCTTTGGTTGAGTTCTTTGAGGACTATTTCATGTATGCTTTTAAGTGGCACTTGTGTGGTTTTTGCTCATAATTAGAAATGCATTTATACAATTTATTAGGATCTTTTTGTGTTCACAATTGAAGATGATTAGAGGTCCTAGGACATGTAGTTTTAATTTTTAAATCACTTCTTTTTGCTTTGTTTGAAGTTTCCTTTCAACGTGTAAATAGTTGGTTTTTGGTTAATAATTGTGATATAGTTTGTCCTATTGACTTGTAATTTTCTGTAAAGCTTTTGACATGATGTTTTAAGTGTTTTAGAAACTCTTATAGGTCATTACCTTCTGACTTGGTTCATTTTCTTACATGTCAACTTTGCTTATAACTCCATTCAATCCATGGTGTATGTTTGGCTAGTTTGACCTAGTTTTGCTAGTTCATGTGAGAACTTTGTTTTGCTTTCTCTAATTGATTAACATGAATTGAGGTAAGGTCATAGACTTATAAATGAGATATTGTGCTACTGACCCTTGACAAATGTCATGTTTTTGTATGCTTTTTGCTTTGACTAATTGTTAAATGCTTGTTACTTGTTTAAGTATTGATACATGCTATACTTTGGCGACAACTTGTAAATCTTTTTGTGCCATGTATTGACACTTTATCATTGATTATAAGGCATCTAAATACATGTTATACTTTTACCCCAACTCATTTCTCATTCATTTACTTGTATAGTCATACATGTTTGAGTTTACTTGAATCATCTTTTGCTTGTAAGCATGATTGGTTGAAAGGAAAACTTTCTGCAAGCAAGCTCAGCATAAAATATGCAATGCTACACAAGATTGGAGCTACTAAATGGGTGCCCACAAACCACAAGTCAATTGTTTCTAAAGTGTTGGGAAAGTTTATATATGCGGTTGGAACCAAGGCAGAGTTTGACTATGGTACTTATATATTTGATCAGACAATGAAGCATGTCGGGAGTTATAGTATGAAGGGTCCTATTGCCTTCCCATCTATCATATGTGGTATAATTGTGAATTAGTACCCTAATATCCTAATTGAAAGTGATGTTATTTGCAAGAGAGAAAATGCTTTATCATTTCACTACAAACTGTTTCAAGGAACCCATGTTCCTGACATTGTCACAACATTGGCTGAGACATCCAAAGCCAGCACACCTACAGGTAAATTTGCTGTGATAGCAATGCTCAGAGAAACATGCAAGGAGCTGGAGTCCAGAAAGCCGACTCTTGAAAAGTTAATCAACTCTCTTGAGATGGAAGAAGGTGCGGATGTTGTTGAGAATGAAGCTGGTTTAGAAGATGATGAAGGAGAAGAGGCCAGTCCAGTTGATGGCACATATGAAGAATGTGATGAAGACAGTTCTAATGGTTCTGAATCTGAAGACTAGAACTGCGGCTACAGGTGATTTTTCGTGTTTTACTGTCTTTTGGTTATTTTTGTTTAATGGCCCGTACTTAATTGGATCTCACGGTTGCTTTGGCAATATTTATGGAAAAAAGGGGGGAGTAGTATATGTTGTCACCCCAAGACAAAGACAAACATTTTTTTGTGTTATTCTGAAGGTGAAGGTTTCTACTGCAGTTTATTTCTGGAGTTGGTAGTTAAATATGCATGATGGTATGTTGATGAATAGCTATGTATGCTAGTAGTTTTGTGATGACCAATCTATGGTATGTGTAGCTGGCTGTATGGTATGAATGTGGTAGTATAGTTGTGGTAGCTGTGCTTGGTGGCACTATGTAGTTGTATTAGCTTTTACTGCAGGTTTGGTTATATGTTGTGTTTTTGCTGTTTATTGTTCCGCTGCAAGGAAACTCTGATGTGGTGACTGGTTGTTTTAGCCAAAAATTTTCCAAAGGGGGAGTTTGTAGATGTTTTCATATTGGCTGAATTTTATGGTAAAACATTCATGAGTGTCTTGATGTCTTGACTAATGTCGTGACATGCTTTGTGTAGTGCTTTGCAGGATTGTATGGTTAAGTTAATACAGGTTTTAGGTGGATATCATGCTCGATGTCATGACATCATTTTTTGACAGCAGTGGCTGTTATGATTATCTGTTATGTTTCCTTATTTATCTCAGGCTACAATTTAAGAAACTACATATTTTGTGTTGTATGGTCTTGTCGTAAATTATCTCGTCTACAGCTTATGTATAAACACCCTGATTATGTGGAAATTAGGTTAACTTGGTTAACCCTAATTTATGATTGGAAGGCCCAAGTGCTGCCTATAAGAAGATTGAAAATCCTAATTTCAGATGAAGAGGTTTTTACGTGAAGAATTTTGTGTTTATGTTCACGTGTGTTTGAGTAGTGTTTCTTGTAATCCAAGCAATCATCACTTTGATGATTGTAATGGAATAGGGTGTTTTTGAGTTGTATTCTATTTGTGCCACTCTAAGCTTTTAAGCATGAGTGTTGCATCCCTTGATTGAAGCTTGTAAGCAAGATCAAGATTTGTTTGAAGAGTGTCTTCA
This sequence comes from Vicia villosa, assembly GCF_029867415.1. Taxonomy (NCBI): domain Eukaryota; kingdom Viridiplantae; phylum Streptophyta; class Magnoliopsida; order Fabales; family Fabaceae; genus Vicia; species Vicia villosa. The sequence continues at coordinate 1,083,072 of NW_026705155.1, read as the reverse complement.
ATCTGTTTTGTTATTTTCTGTTTGTTATCACTGTTGTGATTGAGGAGGAGTGAGTAGGGACTCAGGTCTAGCACTAGATTGAAATTGCATTGGGTAGGTCTTAAGTGAAGAGTTGTAAACGGGGGAGTTTAACTCTGAATTAATACTGCTTATAGTGGATTTCCTCCCTGGCTTGGTAGCCCCCAGAGTAGATGTTGTTGTACACTGAACTGGGTAAACAATTATCTGTGTACTTTATTGTTTTTGTTTACTATCTGCATAATTCGTTGATCTATGTCTCAGCGGATGTCATAACATCCGATAAGACATCGACTGTTTGGTACTAAGAATTTTCAATATCCTCTTAAGATTGAGGACAAGGCAAAAAAATTTGAATCTGAATATATATCTTGTCCTCCAACGTCAGAGGAAAATATATTATCCTTAGAAGAGGTTAAATATGAAGATAATAATATTGAAATCGAGGCTAAGGATGAAAGCAATCTTGAAATTATGAGTGATGATTTACTTCTCCCTAGTGTCTCTGTACCGAGGAACAAGAGAAACTATAAAAAGAGGGTGATGCATCCAACATATATTTAATATTAGTATTGCTACATAATTTTCTTACATAATTTTGACTGAATTTTTATATTGTTTATTATGTTTAGGTTCGAAAAGAAAAACACGTTGAAAAAGAGAAAAATATTGCTCCAAGTTCTCAAAGCTTTTCAATATTTCTTCATATGATTGAAGACAAAGTGAATAATTCGGAATCTAAAAACATTTCTTGTCCTCTTGTCCTCAAAGTCAGAGGAAATAACCTTAATGATGAAAATATTTTTAGTATTCTTGAGTATGATGACAAGGTGAGAAATTCAGAATCTGAAAATATATCTTGTCCTCCAATATCTAAGGACAAAGAGAATAGTTTGAAAACTGAAAATTATATTTGTCCTCAAGAAATGGAGGATATAGAAAACTTTTGGGAAATCGGGGATATTTCAATAGATATATTGCTAAACCCACAAGAACTTCAAGTTTGATCTTTGTTAAGTATTTTAGAAGTGCAACCCACCGTTCATGTCAATCAAGGAGTGTTGGAAGATAATTTGAAAGCCTATGATGATAATAATTTGACATTAGCGGAGGACAACAAAAACTATGAAGTCTTACCTGAGATTTTCGATCATTTTTCTAAATATGATGATCTCATAGCAAGCTTCCTTAAATAAATTTAATATTTTTTTTTTAAAATTTAAAGCTGTAAAATAATTATCATTAGCCATTAAAAGTTGATATGTTGTTATTCGTATTAATTACAACGTGGTTTTGTTAATCCTTTTTAAATTGCCCTACATAGTTTTGAGAGAATGAAACATTTGATAATTGAGATACACCTCTACATATTTCTTAGCCAAGTTTAAGTCATAAATGAAAGCATTTTTTATTAATTTTTTTCAGTCGAACTCTAGATTATTTGACTTTTTTATATTATATTAATTATTTTGACCATCAACCACCTTAAGTGTCAATTTTAAATATACGACTTTTGTAAGTTACTAAAATTTTCATCATTTATAGTCAAACAAACTAAAATAATTTTTTTGATCTCATTAAAACTAATTTTTCACATTTTAAATTGTTTATAAATATTTAATTATAAAATTACTTTTTGATCCAATTAATTCATTTAAAAACTTGGACGAATCTAGTCCTTCTAATTTTTTAAAAGTTTCAAAAAATTAATTCATCAAATAAAATACAAATCTATTAGACAAAATCAAAATAATTTATTTTTAAATAAATTTATTAATTTAAAAATATATATAAACAAATGGGAAAAAAGATAAATGAAAAGAAAATAATTTAAAACATATGTTTGAATTATTTAATGTACAAAAGTTAATTTTTAATTTAATAATAATATACAAATTATTACTAAATAATAACAAATGTATTGTAATTTTAATTTAATCATATATTCATTTTATTATATTAGTATTATTAAAATATAACAAACCACAAATTTAAAAGAAATCTTTGGTATTGAGTTGCTTTAATTATTTAATTATATTTTAGTAGTTTCTAATGCTTATGTCACTTAAGAAAAATTTCCTAGGTTTCTTCATTATAAATACTTTTCAAGGGTTAAGTCAGTCATAAGTTGGGTTCCTACACAACTTTTTTGGAAAAAAATTTTGAAAAATAAAAAATAAAAGATTGAATATTTAAAAAGGAAAAAGGAAACAAAAAGAAAGAGGGGGCTGTATAAAAATTCTCCCAGTGAGAAAAAGAACTTAAAAAAGGCAGACCTAACAAATTTTTGACAAAATATATCCGTAAAACTAAAGGTAGTGAGTTAAATTGAATTAAATCTATAATAGTGAGACCTAAATTAGCAAGAGAGTTTGCATAACTATTCTCTTATCTATAAATGTTAGAGACAACAAAAGACATTTGTAAAGTGATACTAACATAGTTAATTCATCTTATGTGAATTCGTCAAGGAGCTTTAAAAAGAGGCTTAAAGGCTTGTACCACTGCAATAGAGTCGGTTTCCAATCAAATATTGTGTCAACCCTTATCCTTAGAAAACTCTATTGCTCACATAGTATCTAGGAGTTCAACAATGAGAGAATTAGAGACATCCAAAAAATTATTAAAAAAGAACTCCAAGAAAACAACCACTGTGATCTCTGAAGATACCACCACAAGTAGAGAGCTCCAAATTATTTACAGACGCGCCATCACAATTGATTTTAACCCAACTACGAAGATGCGACTGCCAAATCACCTCAAAAATCCCATGGGCTTTGGGAGGCCGAATGCTTGACTTTGAAAGATTTCAGCACAACAAAATCTTGAATGTTTGCATGTGAAGAAACCTTTACATCATTTCCAGCTAAGGAACATGCAGCCAAAATTAAGGTGATAGAATAAGAAACAAGAAGGGACCTTTCTTTGAATCTAGCACAATTTCTAGCTATCCATACGATATTGAAAAGATGAATAATGGCAACATTAATGACCAAACTACGTTGAGCAGGTTAGACTTTGTTGGAGATATTCCAGACATCATCCCAACTGAGAATGCATGTGTGAATGTTCAAAATAGAGGCCAACCAACACAAGAGTTTGGAAAACATAGAGACAAATAAAAAAACAATTGAGGAGCAGATTCTTCGAAGCGGTTACACATGTTGTATTTGGAACGGAAATAAAAGCTTTTTTTCTGTTTAAATTCTCGTCAGTTGGAATCTTGTCTAATAATAACCTCCAAAACATAAAGGATTTTGAATGAGCAAGGACTTTTGATCACTCAGATAAGAATGACTTTTAAGAAGTCTAGAATAGAAGAAGGATTTTGAATGAGCAGAGACTTTTGATCACTCAGATAAGAATGACTTTTAAGAAGTCTAGAATACAGGCAAAGGGCACTACCATTAGGTTAGTTAGTTTATTATGTTTGGTGTTAGAACTGAAATGATATATTATATATATTTTCAATGAAATGATGTATTACATATATTTGAATATATTTACCCTGAAATGGTATATTATATATGAAAACTGAAATTATATGTATTTTTTGAATAACATATATTCATGTTTAAATATATAAGTTATAATTTTAATTAATTTTTAATAACATTAAAATTTATTTTGAATAACATATATTCATTTAAACACATAAATTATAAATGATATTCTTTGTAATTTAAAAATATTTTTTTAATTTGAAATTATTTTTCAAAATATTTTAAATAACATACATTCATTTAAACACCCATTCATTATAAGAGGTATACATTTTTTTCTGCTAATATTTCAAAATATTATATATATATATATATATATATATATATATATATATATATATATATATATATATATATATATATATATATATATATATATATATATATATATATATATATAATATAATACCTACTGTTAACATAGTATATATATTTAACATACTGTTAACATAATATATAATATATATTGAGGGGATAGTAAAACTCAGTGAGAATATATGTAATATATTATTTTAGTTCTAACACTAAACAAAATAAACTAATTGGTCTAGTTGTAACACTCTTTTGCTTATAATATTGAGGACATGGGTTTTAAACCCACTGGTTGCAAAATTTTGGAAAAAAAACAATTTATTAAATTTTATAAACTTAAAATAATAATAAATAAAATGCTAAATTATAATTAAAATAAATGAATAATATAAAAAAAAAAGTCACCTATAAAGATTCTAATGCACAATATTACGAGGGGGAATCTTAAATGTTTTTCTTAAGGGGGCGTAAACCAAAACTCGCTATAATAACAAGGGTAAAAGTCATTTAGCCTTTATTCTATTTCATTTCAAAGAATGAGTAATTCTATTTCATTTCAAAGAATGAGTACACTACAACGCGCAAGGCTTTTCACAGCGCTTTTTTTGGCCTTTAACAGCGCTTTAAAGCGCTGCCAAAGCCAGCGCTGGCGTAGGCTACGAAAGCGCTTTTAAAAGCGCTCTGGTAGACCCCCCCTTTAAGAGCGCTTTCCTGGAAAAAGCGCTCTTGTAGGACCCCCTATAAGAGCGCTTTCCTGGAAAAAGCGCTCTGGTAGACCCCCCTTTAAGAGCGCTTCTTAGTAAAAGCGCTGGCAAAGACCAGTAAAAAAGCAAAAAAAATTAAAAAATTACGCAGCATACAAAAGCGCTTTTGGAAAAGCGCTCTGGTAGGCCCCCCTATGAGAGCGCTTTTTCCAGAAAAAGCGCTCTCATAGGGGGGCCTACCAGAGCGCTTTTCCAAAAGCGCTTTTGTATGCTGCGTAATTTTTTAATTTTTTTTGCTTATTTACTGGTCTTTGCCAGCGCTTTTACTAAGAAGCGCTCTAGTATGTGGACCTTTAAGAGCGCTTTTTAGAAGCGCTGTAGTTGCTAAATGAGGTATTTTTATGTGCAGCCTATAATTTAATCCTCCCAGTCGACCTGTAATGTTTTCGACCTGTAATATTTTCGACCTGTAATATATTTTCGACCTGTAATATATTTTCGACTATATTATTTCAGCCATCAGTAAGACAATATATATATACTAATATATACCATTATAATATCCAAAATTATATATATACATCATTACAAAATTATATATATACATCATTACAAAATCAACAATATTATAGTTCAAATCTGCATGAAAAATAGCTTAATATAAAATTGACACAATTCCTCTTTGATTTCTTCTAACTTTAGCTTCGAGTACCCAGCAGCACGGAATTCGTCAAGGTACTATAAAACAAAAACATAATATGAATAATATATTTAGGTAAATGTAATAAATTATATGAAATTATCTTAAGTTATAACTTTATACCGTGGGAGGAATCTCTAATTGATTCGCCTGAATGATTTCTTTCATAAACCTCAATACAAAGTATCCGCAGTCTGAACTGTTACGCTGTAGCGGACACTACATAGAAAAACAAATAAGATTCTATATAAGTTGTCTTGTTTTACCAAGTAGCATAAATATTATAAGCAAATTTGTGAAAAGTAATGTACCTGCACTTCGATCCAGGTGATGTTGTTTGATTTAGTCCGGGATACCTGTGCGTCCCGTTGACTACGGAATACTTGTATTGATCTAATTAACAAATATATAAAAGCATATGTTTAGATCAATCCCACAAATAAGTAAATATATAAATATACACGAATATATATTTAGAACGATCCCACTTACAAATCAACGATTTCCTTCATGGCCGGATAATTGGTCCATTCACCCTTTACCGAATTCAGATAATACACGACTTCCCTTATCGGGTTGATAGCAAGCAGCAACCAGTGTGCTCTATAAATTAAAACAATAGGTTATATGAAAATATTGCTATACACTAAAGAAACAGAGATTAGATGAATAAAGAATGAGAAACTAACCCTACTGGTCGGGTATTATACGCCCAAAGATGCAGACATTCTGTATTGCCGGTGGACATGAATCTATCGACTAAGCGCTGTCTAACAGATTCCGGATCCGAAACAATTTCCATTCCGCTACAATGGGCGGAAGACACGAACCGGAATCTGTTAGACAATGCAGTCCCGCGCAACACTCTGTCATACAACAACCTTAAATAAAAACATAATAAACATTAGATTCTTTTCATTGAAAAAGTGTAAATAAATTATATTGTGGGACTAATTAAATAATATATCGGATGAGTGAATATTACCGGATGTATGAATGCATATTACTAACGCCTAGTTGATCTTGGTTAAAAATCTCTTGCAAGTCATCAATTGTAATATGTGACTTGAACTCAATACCGAAGACACTTTCATCCATATCGATTTCCCGTAAAGCACCATCCTTCATATCGGACATATCAACCATTGTTGCGAGTGTCGCCCGGTATCGAGGCACAAAAGCACCGCCTTTTCTTGCCGCTTGCTTCGGAGGACCACTGGGTGGTACACTACGAACCTGCTGCGTCACTTGTTGTGACTCCCGAGCGGATGCCTAAAAATCATATAAGTTAGGTAAAATATAAAATCATGCATATTTTGATTCAGATTATATATTAACACTTTAAATGTACCTCTTTTAGCGATGCAACAGACTCCTCCTCCTGTAAAATCCCTTTACCCTTAATTGCGGGTTTTATAGGAGCAGTCTAAAAATAAAATGTAAAACATAATTAATAAACGGTTTAGAATTGACATTCGAAAACTAAATGATTCATAATCGTTTTCAATTTACCTCATCACTAATGGTAATGAGCTCCGAGGGCCATGCAACAAACGATCCTATTGCATCTCGCAGCAATGTCGTCTCTGAGACCATGTCAGGTACCGGTAGAATCGCATCACGATCTAATACAACATCCACCGATACTTTCAGGTGTCCATCCGGGAGCGGTCTGTGGTGAAGTAAATCTCCCGAAGTGTTGTGCACTTTTCCCTTGCCAACTAGTCGATAATTCGGTTCCGATAAGTATAGTTGGCAAGATGAAATGCCCTAAACCAAAAGTAAATATAAAGTCATTATCATTAATAAAATAGAACAATTTAAAAGGAAAAAAAATTATAATTACCTCGGGAAATTTCCTTTGATAGTTGATACTAGCCTTATCACTAGTTTCTTTCACCGATGAAGTGTTGCACTTTTCTCTCATATACACTTCTTTATCTCTTTGCAATTCAGAGACTTGTGCTTGCAATTCCGCCAACTTTTGCAACACTTCTTCATTTGAAGGATTTCTTCTCCTAGGACTCTTGTAAAAAGAGGTTGGAGTCACACCATGACCCTTACCCCTCACCCGACCGGGATACTCGGGAGCATCTAGTACTCTACTAAGTACGCTCTCCTCACCGGTGGATGCCGATTGCGACAAGGTCTCCTGTAATTCATTTACATTTAAATAATTATTAGTGGAGATAAAAAGTCATTTATATATTAAAAAACATTTGATTTAATTAAAGACACAGTATTATACTTACACATTCAGTATAAACTCTCTGAACATCGGGATCGACAGCGTGATTCTTGCCCACACGAGCTTCCTTCCACAACACATGTACAGGAAGTGAAGCTTCCTCACTTTTACTCTCCTCCAACTATGCATTGACACAAACGATAAAATCGTCAATTAAAACATGCACATGTAGACAATTAATTAAATCGAATTTCTATTTACTTACAATTTTATCCTCTAAGCGTGCATATCCCAAACGCCCTTTTTTGTATGGATACGCGGGTTTGGATGCTCTCTCCCTATTCGTGGCACTCTTTTTCTGAAAAGCTTCATCTCTTTGCTTTACAAACTCAGCCCAATCTGCTTCATCAATGAAGGTCGCATACTTTGTTGGCCGTCCCGGTGCATCTTCAAGAAATTTTCCATCTTTATCCTTAAGATAGGTGTTTGTCAAAAAACTTTTCCACCCTCTATATCTCTTGCCGGCCAAACTAAGTATGTAGCTTTTACGTTCATCTGGTATCTCAAAAGTCCTCTGCAAAAAAACGTACGCATAGTGTGTTAGTATAAATAATTTAAACAATTTATCGTCAAGATAATAACAACAATTAACCATATATGATATATACCTGAAGCTCTTCCCAAATCGCTTGTTTTTTCTCCTCCAATTCTAAATTTTTCGTTTTCGATTTCCAGGTAGCTATGGAGACCGGAATATGCATACGGACAAGTGTACCAATATAACTTGTCAACTTTGCAGAATTAGGACCAATTGGTTGTTTATCAGAATTCCATTCCAATCGGTATACTAATCCTTGGTCTCTATGTCGTATGATACTCCTCATAATAGTGATGCCTCGTGCAACCTCTTTTGCTTCAGTATCAGGTGGAGCATTTGTATCCGAAGCAACTCTTTCTTGTGAGTTTTCTTGTAAGTTTTCAGGTGGGTTTTCAGGTGGAGCATCTCTATCTGAAGCCATTGAACCTGTATCAAACAAACTAAAGCACATTAGTACACTATTAATAAGCTAACAATCTATACAAGTCAAATGGAAGTCAAACCATGCATGTACAAGTAAATCGGAAACGAAATCGGTACAAATCAAAATAAGCGTAAAAAAGAAAGTTATCGGAATTGAACGAAATTTACATGGCTATGGTAAAACGTCGCCACGGACTCAAAAACAAAGTCGGTTTTCCGAAATTCAGACCCTAAGCCCGACTTTTGATTACGGGCAGAAGCAAAACCGATAAAAAAATAGTCCCGAAATGTAAAGATAAGTGCATGAGCAGCTCCGGAATCGTCAAAATAGTATAGTTACATGTAAAGAAGTCAACAAGCGGATACATGGTTCAAAAGTTATGTACAAAACGAGAATATGCACCAAATTGAATAAAACAAATTAGTCGGACTATGTATACTATTACCTTTATCACTAACGTCTCTTTCTTTTCTTGGTAGGTTTGTGTACTACGCGTCTCTTAACAATGCGGACGGTTGGATTGATCCAAATACCCTCATTATGATCATTTCTAATACAAGATTCATTCTCATTTTGATCGTTTCTTGTACAAGATTCAATGCCAACACCAATATCACCTTGATCTTCAATTTTTTCATCAACTATTTTGTTAGATAAAAGCACTATAGACCATTTCGTACTTGTCGGATCATTGACATAGAACACTTGTTTAGCTTGAGAGGCTAGAATGAAAGGCTCATCTTTGTACCCTACCCTATTGAGATCCACTTGCAAAAATCCTGACTTATCCATTCGTACGCCACTATTATTTTCAACCCACTTGCAACCAAATACAGGAATCTGAAACTTCGCGTAATCAAACACCAAAATGCGCTCGATAACCCCAAAATATGACAAATTTGCAAATTTCGGATTTAAGTCATTCGCACTTGATATGTGCATAGCTTCAGCTACCAAGGTAACACCACTATTTTGCATAGTACTTTTATCATCCTGTTCTTTGGTATAAAATGTGTATCCATTAATTGCGTATGCGCTATAAGAAAGTACAATTACAGATGGACCATAGGCTAAACATCTCAACCTTTCTGTTACTGAAGCAGGATCTGAACGATACTTTGAATAAATATGATCTCTAAACCACGGTATGAAACTTCGATTGTGCTCTCGTACTATCCAGTTCTCATTTCTATTTGGATTTAAATCTCGGAGAACAACTTTGTGCATTTCAACAAACGGCTCAACCTCAATCTCATTGTGCAGAACATACAAGTGCACTTGATCCCGTTCGACCATTGATACTGTCACAACTTTATTTCCAATTAGCCTTTTTCCTTCTTTTTTTTCGACAATATGAGATTTGGGGAGTCCAATTGATTGAACATTTGACAGATATTCAGTACAAAACTCAACCGCTTCTTCAGCAACGTATCGCTCGGCAATACAACCCTCCGGTCGACTTCTGTTTTTCACGTACCCTTTTAATATTTTCATATAACGTTCAGCAGGGTACATCCATCTCATATAAGCTGGTCCGCACAGTTGTGTCTCTTTCACAAGATGAACGACTAGATGAACCATTATGTCAAAAAACGAGGGAGGAAAATACATTTCAAGATCACATAAAGTAACAACTATCTCATTTTGCAATGTTGGTAAGATCGCGGGATCGACCACCTTACTGCAAATAGACCTGAAGAAGAAACACAGCTTAGTTATTGCGCTTCTTACTTTTTCTGGCAGAATAGAACGTATACCTATTGGTAAAAAATGTTCCATTATAACATGGCAATCATGCGTCTTCAAACTCTTTAACTTGAGGTCTTTCATGGACACAAGTCTTCTAATATCTGAAGAGTAGCCTTCTGGAACTTTTACTTCACTGAGGAACTTACACAATGTTTTCTTCTCCTTTCTAGATAGAGTGTAAACAGCAGGTGGCAGATATGTTCGTCTTCCTTTCGTCACGGGCCCCAATTCAGTTCTCATCCCCATGTTTACCATGTCATTCCTTATGTTAACGCCATCCTTAGACTTTCCTTGTATATTGAGTAGCGTACCTATAACGCTGTCAAATACATTTTTTTCAATATGCATAACATCCAGGAAATGTCTTACGTACAACGACTTCCAATATGGAAGTTCAAAGAAAATTGACTTCTTCTTCCACCCACCCTTGACAATTGAATGTGCAAAAGGCTTGCCAAACTGAGTGCTCACATCTTTCACCTTTTCAAAAATTTGATCACCTGACAAAAAAGGCGGGGCTGTACGATGTTCGGCCTCTCCATTGAATGCTTTTCTCCACCCACGGTAGTGATGATTAGAATTTAAGAATCTACGATGGCCGAGAAAGACATTCTTCTGACAAAGCGCCAATCGTGTCGTATCGGTTTCATCTTCACAAACAGGACACGCCTTTTGACCCTTGTTGCTGTACCCGGATAGATTTCCGTATGCTGGAAAATCATTAATTGTTCCAAACAACATCGCCCTCAAGTTGAAACTTTCTTTCCTATACCCATCGTAAACCTCCACACCTCTCTCCCACAAAAACTTTAAATCTTCGATTAAGGGTGCCAAGTATACGTCTATGTCATTCCCTGGTTGTTTAGGCCCAGAAATTAGCATAGATAACATCATGTACTTACGCTTCATACATAGCCACGGAGGTAAGTTATAAATCATAAGAATCACAGGCCATGTGCTATGCGAGATACTTTGAATACCATGCGGGTTCATTCCATCAGTAGACAATGACAACCGAAGGTTTCTTGCTTCTTTTCCAAATTCAGGATATTCAGTATCAACTTTACTCCATTGTGGTGAGTCTGCCGGATGTCGCAACTTTCCATCAATAATTCTTTCATCTGCATGCCAAGTCAAGTGTCTTGAATCGGTCTCACTACGATACATGCGTCTAAATCTCGGAATTATAGGAAAATACCATAAGACTTTAGCAGGAGACAACTTTTTCTTATATCGAGGGGCACCACATTTAGGACACTCATTCAACGCTGCATACTCGTTTCGAAACAAAACGCAATCGTTTGGACATGCGTGTATCTTATCATAGCTCATTCCAATAGAAGACAACATTTTTTTGGCTTCATACGTTCGATTGGGAAGAACATTATCCTCTGGTAGCATATCTTTCATAAGGGCTAATAACTCTGTGAAACTTTTATCCGACCATCCATTGTCCGCCTTTAAGTTGTACAACTTTAACACCGCAGACAATCTTGTGAATTTTGAACAACCATCATACAACGGTTTCTCTGCATCGCTTACCAACCTCTCAAACATTTTGGGACAATCCGCTAGATCTTCTTCCAGCGCTTCTGCAATCTCTTCGACTCGATCACAATCGTATGTGTCTGTGCAATCGTCGTTTGAAGCATACTTCCTATTACACCTCGACCCAGCATTCCCGGTACTTTTCTCACCATGCATTGTCCAACATGTATAACTTCTATCAATTCCAAACCGTAGTAAATGAGATCCCAACTGATTCCCGTCAACCTTACCCCCGGCATAACAGCAACCCAAGCAAGGACACGGCATTCGAAGCGGGTCTTTGGAGTTCGCAACCGCAAACTCAACAAATTCCCATACCCCTTTCTCGTACTCTTTCGACAATCGGTTTGAATTCATCCATGTCTTATCCATGTCTTAATTAAGCTAAACAAATGCTTCTTGGTTTCTCTATCAGGTACTAAGGAATTCTGTCAAGATAATAAATAGCTATCATCATAATAGAATACCTAATCAGAAAACCTAATCAGAATACCCGAATTCTTAAAGAAGACATTACCTTATTTCAAGGTAATATAAGTCCACAAACCAAAAAATTGGTTGAGAGACACTAAATTGATATTAAATAGAACCATAAACAATAAACTATAAGCAGAAAATAACAAACTATAAGCAAGAAGAAAGGGATAGTAACCTGAGTTAGACTTGATGTGGGAGATGGGTAGGTTTGAATCGGCGTTGTACAAGTAGAAACCAGAGACTTCAAAGTAACTGTAAAATTAAACACACACACCATGCGGTTAAATACACCACTACTAACAAATATCAAAATAAACCCAATCTAGAACTCAATTATTTAAAATGATATGAAATCAATTATCAATTAGCTAGTAACTACAAACAAGAGAAAGAACAGATGCATACATGTGTACCACGGCTTGTTCAACATACATTGGTTCGTAAATGAGAGGCTAGTTCATTAGTCCTAACAATTAACCTCAACTAACAGTCTAACTTTATAACTAACTTACAACATAACCACCAGTAGGATTAAGTGATAACTAACGGTCTTTTTAAAATAGAATCTTAATTTATTTTCATACATTACTTTTAATATGAAATGAAATAAATATCGAATTAGTAATGCTTTGAGATTATAAGAAATCAAATTAGACAAAATACATATTATCACTTTCAAATATATATGCATTTATACAATTAAACAAACTTTAGTAACAAAGGTCTCCATTTTTCAAAACTCTACTCCTTTTAAGAAATGAAAGAATCCTCACTCATATTTTAGAATCAAGTAAAACCATAAAACATTAAAGTGAACGTAGTTTCTCTTAATAATCATTTGGTGTAGACAAGTTATTAACCCTCAATTGAACTACCCATTACAATTCAAATAACTCAATGATATGACAAAGAAGAAATTATGCAGCAAGTAGTTCATGCTTTCATAATATACTATAGCTTTCATTTCATATCATATACTATAGCTTTCATTTCATGCTTTCATTTCAAACAACCCATTATAATTAAAAACGAAAATGGCACTAATGTGTTCTATTCTTGACAAATGTGTTTGCAATTTAGATATAAAAATATCAAAGTTCTGTTTTTAGCTAAAATAATGGCACTAATGTGTTCTATTCTTGAAAAATTGTGTTCTTCAGCACAACACATTCAGTACCCAACAACAAAGCAACAAGAAATTGTGTTCATGGATTATAACCTATTAAGAAACATAGCCAGTCGAACAAAAACAATTAAAAATAAAGCAAAAGAAAACAAGGTGACATACATGAAGATGAAGATGACGGCGGCGGTGGAGGCGAGATGCTACACGGCGGCGGCGGCGGTGAAGAACTTTGAGTTGTGGGAGACAAAGTGGGGGAGACGAAGTGGAAGAAAAAAGATGGGGGAGACAAAATGGGTTTTCTGGGTTTTCTGGGCAAGTTAGCGTCAATGGGAGAAAAAAGATGAATTAGGGATTCTGAACGCGTAATATCAAATTTTAGTAATAAGGCTACTAAAGCGCTTCTGGAAAGCGCTCTCATAGCCTGGGCTATACCAGCGCTTTTGACAAAAAGCGCTCTCATTAAACACCCCTACCAGAGCGCTTTTGAAAAGCGCTTTCGTTCCCCCCACGTTCCCCCCACCTACCAGAGCGCTTTCGTAAAGCGCTTTCGTACCCCCCCCCTACCAGAGCGCTTTTGAAAAGCGCTCTCATAACCCCCCCTACCAGAGCGCTTCTTAAAAGCGCTTTCATACCCCCCCACTATTAGAGCGCTTTTTTAGCGTGTTTTTTAATTTTGTCTTTAGCGAAGCCTATGCCAGCGCTTTTCCTAAAAGCGCTTTCGTAGGGGTGCTGCTAAAAGCCAAATTTGGCGTAGTGGTAACAATGAAGCAAATGTTGGTTTTGGGCGCGAATTGACTTACCTCCTTAGAGACAACATCAATATCATTGTTGGCAGGGGCGGATCTATAGCCCAGCCAGCCCGAGCACGCGCCCAGACTCAACCCCTCTTTTCGTTGTATACTTCCCCACCTAATAGTCGATTTTTAGACAATACCAGGGGCAAAATTAATAATTTTTAGACAAAATATAGGGCAAAATTAGTAAAAATAGGGGGCAAAATTTTTAGACAAAATCAATGGCAAATTTTTTAGACAAAATCAAGAGCAGATTTAGTAGAAACAAAGTATAAAATTAGTAAAAATAAAGTGTAAAATTTTTGCCCAGGCTCCCTAAAATTTCTGACTCCGCCACTGATTGTTGGTCAATATAATTTCTTTTAATTAATAACTCTATTACATACATCAAAGTTCTATGACTAATTCTATTCGTCTATCTTGTTACATGAAACCGAATAAATTACCAGATTTTAGATCTAGGTGTTGTGATATGATTAGAACAAATGCGAAAATTACACCGGTACTTATTCTTATATCAAATAATTATTTTCATAAACATATCACTTTGGTATTGTGTAAAAAAATTGAATAAAAAAGATAAATTAGAAAATGGGGACGAAATAATAATATATTTTTGTTCTATACACAATAGGCATAGTTGAAAATCATTTCATTTTTTGTCCAATAATTATTTAAAGTTTAACTATTTAATTCATTCAAAATTATTTATGAATACAATTGAGTTATCAAAAATATTTTTTAAAATTATTTATGAATACAATTGAGTTATCAAAAATATTTTGTTTTTGTTTTATTATTGTAAATGATGATGTTGTTTGATAGGAATCGATTGGACACGGAAAGCGATTGACAACAACAGTGATGGACAAGAAAATCATTTCTTGTTCATTTCGAATAGATTTTCACATTACATATTTCTCTTGTATGGATAATATGTTGTCCAATATTAAACATTACAAAGTACAATGTCAAAAAGGAATTCAAGAATATGCGATACAATAAAAAATATTATTTTCTTCTTGTACTTGTTGTCTTTTGATTGAAGTTTCTTCATTTTTGTTCTTAGATTTGAATATTTTTATTATACAATTATCTTAAAAATATTACATAATTGTTTATGAATACAATACTAATGATTTAATTTGTTTAAAATTTGTTTTTTAAAATACTATATTCATGATGTTATCGCCGGTGGTATAAAATTATGATCAGTTACGAAGGTTGTGGATCGCTTAATTCTCGAAGGATATGCTAAGTTGGAATCAAGGAAAAGAAAGAGAAATATTGTGAATTAAATTATAATTTGTAATTGTTTTTGTTGTATTATTTATAAATTATATTTTAAACATTTTAAGCTATAATTTTATGTATAAGATCTAAATTTTACTTCTAATAATTGTTAGGACGATGAAGTTGATGGTAAAGATAATAAGGTTGAAATCGAGGCAAAGGATGAAAACAATCCTAAAGTTATGAGTGGTCATTTACTTCTTTCTAATGCCTCTCTAACTAGAAAGAAGAGAAACTATAAAAAGAGGGTGATGCATCAAACTTAAATTTAATTTTAAGCTTGCTACAATTTTTTTACATGATTTTGATCTACTATTAATTATTGTTTACTATTTTTTTAAGTTCAAAAAGAAAAACACACTGGAAAAGAGAAAGATATTGTTCCAGTTCTCTAAACTCTTCAAAATTTTCTCCTAAGATTGAAGATAAAGTGAGCAATTCAAAATTTGAAAATATTTGTTGTTCTCTAGTCATCAATGTAAAAGGAAATAAATCCTCAAACTGAAAATATTTTTTGTCCTCGTGAAATCGAGGACAAGGCGAAAAATTTGGAATAAAAAATTAAATTTTGTCCTCTAATGCCTGAGGGCAAGAAATTATCTTTGGATAAGGTTTATGATGAAGATAATAATGTTGAAATCGAGGCTAAGGCTGAAGGCAATCTTGAAGTTAGGAGTGATGACTTACTTTTTCCCAGTGCCTATTGTATCTAGGATGAAGAGAAACTATAAAAGAGGGTGATGCATCGAACATATATTAAATATTATTATTGGTACATCAATTTTCTCACATAATTTTCACTAACTATTTTGTATTATTTATTATTTTTAGGTTCAAAAAGAAAAGAAAGCTGAAAAAAGAGAAATATTTCTCTAAGCTCTCAAATATCTTCAACACTCCCTTCTAAGATTGAAGATAAACTGAACGATTCGAAAGCTGAAAATATGTCTTATTCTCTACTCGTTGTTAGGTACCAAATTGCATTAATATGTAGTATAAATTTTGGTACCTTTCGACCCATTTTATCGCGTTTTCGTATTTGTTCCCCTTTGTTTTGACTTACATATATGTGGTTTAATTAATCGAGCTTATTAATCATTTTAGTTAATTTTTAGATGATTTTATTGTAGGTTGTGCCTTTTAGCTTGGAGCATGGAGAATGGAAAGGGATTTCAAGAAGAAAAAGAAAGTTTCTTCATGCTTTGGGCGCACGACGCGCGCTTGCAGCGCAGTCTAGGAGTTTTCAAGGATTTTTGGCAATCTCGAACGCGCGGCGCGCAGTCATGAGGGCGCGACGCGCGTTCTAGGAAGGTTTGTGCATTTAATGAAGGTGCGCGATGCGCGCTCTGCTATTTTGCCACCTCTATAGATAGAGGCCTTGTTACATTTTGAAGGGGTTAACACTTCTTTGGAGCTCAAGAACGAAATAGAGCACTGTAGCAAGTAAAAAATTGAAGAATCAAAGCATTGATCGTCGAGAAATCACCGAAATATTACAACATATCTTCTCCCTTTTTTTAGATTAAATTTTTACAAATAACCCCCTAACATAAACACAAATTTTTAAAGAGGTTCCTATGGAGTGCCATAGATGTGACAGGTGCTAATACCTGCCTCATGCATAACCAACTCTCGTATCCAAATTTCTCTTATTCGTAGTTTTTAGAGTTTTATCGATATTTTTCCTTTCTTTGGAAACAATAAATTTTGGTGGCAACTCTTGCTTTTACTTCAAGTTAAGTTAACCAATAGCTTAATCTCAATTTTCCTGCCATGACAAACTAGCGACTCTATTGGGGAAACATTCTTGTTATCCCAGTGGGTTAGGCCTAATTTTATTTATTTGTGTTAATGTTACTACTTGTTTTTTGTTTGTTATCTTTTGTTTGTGGGTGCTTACTGATCTCTTTGTGGTGAGGAATAAGTCCTCTAATCGGACTTGAGTGCACTTATTATTATGATGGTTATATAGTCATGATTGACCTTCTTGGCATATGAGTCGTTTGGTTGACGTGAGACCCCGCTTAATTGAGTCCCTTTTAGAGGTTCTAATGTTGTTATGAGTAGTCGTGATGGCGTTGTTGCTTTCGACCTGGGAGCATATGATTCCGAGGACCTTTAGAACCCTCTACCTCCTCTTGTCCTTTAAGGATGTAGCGTGTTGACCTTCCTTGTTATTGCACCCCAAAATTTTCTCTTCAAATTTCAAACCATTTTGGTTCAAGCAGTCTCCTCAAGCTCACATAATCTCCAATCAAGAAGGTGCTAAACTAGGTTGTTTTTCAAGGAAGTTAGTTGAACTTTGACCAGGCATAACTTTCACATACTTCATCAGAAATTCCTCATCCAAAGCTCATTTTGAAGGAAATTCAATTCCCTACAACTTTGTCTCTCTAAGGATAAGCCCAAATTTGCTTCATTTGAGAGATATGGTTCAAGACATTATAGGTCCTTTTGAAGTCGACCAAAAGACACTTTTTGTCAAAACATCTTACACAAAGAAAGAAGCTTCAAATGGAAAAACTCAAAACTACAAAGTTGTAGATTACATCTCAAGCTTTCCTAAATCGACCAAGAATGCATTCATCTGATCAAGAGTGAGCAAGTTATGGAGTTTGCAAGTTGAGCAAAATTGACAAAATCCAAAATTAGCAAGTTGACAAACTTTGTTTCTTTGAACAACATGACCTAATTTTTTAGGTTCTAACATGTCCATAATGTTCTAAAAGACCTCTAAATTCCCTTGATACATAGCCATGCCATTTATTTATTTTTTATTTTATTTTTATTCATTTAAATGCAAAATAAATTAAATAAAATGCAAATTAATCAAGACAAGGCGCATGTGATCTGATTCCTTTCTAAAGTCCTTCTAGAAACATCAAGGATTTGATTAGAGATGATTGGAGGCTGATTGAAACAAATTGGGACAAGATTGAGGAAGACATGCAAGTTGGCAAACCAAATATTTTCCTCAAGATTCAATTGATATACAAGCCCAACTCTTAACCTAATTTCACTCTCTATAAATAGAGAGGATGATCAGACCTTCAAGGAAATGTTGAAAAGCCATAGCAGTAGGGTTTCACTCTCCAAACAAAAATTCACATAAACTTGCATAATCGAGTTTTGTTTTACAGCCTCTCTCAAGCAATTTTAAGCCTTCCATTACACTTCTGAGGTAAGTTTGGGTAAGTATGGAACAAATTCCATGGCGGTAACATCATGAACCATGCATACATGAACTCACCTTTATCATATTTTTTCTATTTATCGAATTTTATGTTATAGTGTGTTTTAGTTCAAACTAATGCTACTAACATGTTCATGTGATCCCTTAGTGCAGATCTGACGTATCATGGTAGATTTTTTATGGCTGAAACATCATACACCATAGCTAGGGCTCACGAAAGCATAGCTTTTATTTTTGTACTTACGATTTGATTCAGGCCAAATAAATTACATCATTGAATTCGTCATGGTCTAAATATATGATCTGGGTTGTTAGTTCAAACCGTTTGACATTTTTTTGCAGATTTGAAGCTCCCCAAAATTAGCTACGGAAATTAGTAGCAGGATTCGTAGCAAGCTTAAGGCAAAATCGTAGCTAAATTTGGGGTGCCCAAGGTTGAAGATGATGACTAGGCATTGGACCTTTGATCGTGCACTGTCTCGTCCTTATTGGCCAGTTCGCGAAAAGCGATTCTCTCTCCTCTTCCGATTGGCCATGCGCGCATAGATGGGGCCCAATTTGACTTTTTTCTGAATTTTTGCAATTAGGCACGTTTTTTTATATATTGTTTGTTACTTGCTTTGTTAACAGCGAATGAAAAGTGATCGAGTGGAGGAGAAGTGGTTCTTAAGGCTTTGGTGCGCAAGGGCAGGGGTTTGCTCCATGCCTCTTGCGTTTTATTCTTTTTAATTTCTTTAAGAAACAATGTTTGCAGGATCAGTACGTCCAGCTCACGTGTGCCTACCGTACACTATCATGTGCTGACCGGTGGATCTCCAATGATCAGATCTGAAGGCCAGAAAACGCTTCCCTACGGTGCACTCTCAGAGGACCACTCCACAAGATTCCAGCGCCCCTCACTTGTCTCTTTTGGTTCTTTTTTTTATTCTTTTACTTTAACTAATTAATTCAAGTTTCATAATTAATTAATAATTAACCATTAGACCATTAAGCCATTAACCATTAGAATTAGGACTTAAAATCATTTGTTTTTAATTTTAGTTAAACTTAGAATTAGGATTTTAATTTAATTTTCTTTCACCAAAAATCAACAAAAATACTTGTTTTACTCATTGAACATAATTTTAATTAATTAGGATTTAGGTTAAGTTTTATGTTAAAAATAATTAGACCTAGATTTTAGTTAATTAATCTTTATTTTATACATATTTAATTTTAATTAAATAATTAATTAGAATTAGTTTTAATTAATTAGTAATTAGGTTAAAAATAGGTTTTCTAACCCTGATTTTATTTCTAACCTTGATTTCAATCCTCTCTCTTCTAATCTCCGTTCTTTTCTTGATTTTTCAATTTCCCGATTTTATCATATGTTGTTCTTTTATGTAATTGCTCCGAGGTTGTAATAATTAATTAGTCTTATTTTCCGCATTCTTTTTAATTAATTATGTAACTGCAAAAGCCTTTTAATAATTTAAACTAGGACTTTATTTTTCTGCGTCCTAGTTTTTGGTTATGTACCCTCCATCCCGAAGCCATGTAATAGCTTAGGTTTAATTTCTGCCTTTATGTTCTGCACCTTATAACTGCTTAGATGTATGGCTAATAGGATTGCATGAAAGACTAATAAACTGAACGTTAGCTCACTAACATCAAAATTAAATAACTGAATCTAACACACTTCTCACACACTCACCCTTAGGGTAACCCTCTCTTGTTGCCTTCAATTATATGGTCAAGTCCCTCGAACGTAGGGATGTCTTAAGCAAAGTTGCCTCCGATTAACATCATCATAGTCCCTTTGATATAAAGATCTTAGTCCCTTTGATATAAAGATCATAGTCAATTGAGGTGATTAAGGCTTCATTAAGATCAAGGGATCTTTGGATGGCATTTTGGTTGTATGAACTTTCTTCATTTTAAACTTATCATTAGATGATCATTTGATCATCTTTAGTATTTTTAATTGATGATAGATTTATCCCATGTGTGTAATAAAGAAAGAATGGTTGATCTTGATGATAGATGATCCATTGATGTGATTGGTTTCTCTTTCTCTTCTCATCTCTCCTTCTATTCTCATCTCCTTATCTTTCTGTTTTGACTCGTGTTGCATTGTTTTAGGAGAATGACTTTGTGTCATTTCTGTTAGAACAAGGTTTGTTCTGATCAATATTCTTAGTTTTGATGATAACAAGGATATGAATTTTGTGTGAGATAATGTGGTACTCTAATACATTGCAATTTCCCTTTCAGGAAATATATAAAGAGTATGCACAAATCAGCGCTCAGAAGCTTTGTCTCAGAAGGTTCAGCATGCAACATCAGAACATGGTCTGGCAAGACATCAGAAGATGGTCAAGGCAGAATCAGAACATGGGTCTATGGAAGCATCAGAAGAACTTGAGATCAGAAGCAGAAGCACTGAAGTTCTCATGGTATCACGCTCAGAAGCACTTCAAGGTCAGAAGACGAGAAGATGCTATGCACCAAGCTGTTTGACTCTGATGATATTCAAATATTATATACACAAACATCAGATCAGAAGAAAGTACAGGTGGCAGGCTACGCTGACTGACAAAAGGAACGTTGAAAGCTATTGAAGGCAACGTCAGTAGACACAGCGTGAACAAGGCTCGAGGTAGTTGACAAAAGCGTGAAACATTAAATGCAATGTTGTACGGAATACGCAAAGCATTAAATGCGCCCAACGATCATCTTCTCAAAGTGCCTATAAATATGAAGTTCTGATGAGAAGCAAGGTTACCAATTTCTGGACGATTTGCTAAACAATTAACTTGCTGAAACGCTGTTCAAACTCAAAGCTCAGAAACTTCATCTTCATCAAAGCTCACTACATTGCTGTTGTAGTATATTAGTGAGATTAAGCTTAAACGTTAAGAGAAATATCACTGTTGTGATTATAGCTTTTCAGAAGCATTTGTAATACTCTTAGATTTAATTACATTAATTTGTAAGTAACTAGAGTGATCAAGTGTTGATCAGGATACTCTAGGAAGTCTTAGCTTGTGTCTAAGCAGTTGTAATTAGAGTGATCACGTGGTGGTAAGGATACTCTAAGAAAGTCTTAGCTTGTGTCTAAGCATTTGTTCCTAGAGTGATCAGGTTGTGATCAGGATACTCTAGAAGACTTAGTCGCGGACTAAGTGGAAAACCATTGTAATCTGTTGCGATTAGTGGATTAAATCCTCAGGTGAGGTAAATCACTCCATGGGGGTGGACTGGAGTAGTTTAGTTAACAACGAACCAGGATAAAAATAACTGTGCATATTATTTTTATCGTTCAAGTTTTTAGACTACACTTATTCAAACCCCCCACTTTCTAAGTGTTTTTCTATCCTTCAATTGGTATCAGAGCGTCGGTTCTAAGGTGCAAGCACTTAACCGTGTTTAGAAAAGATCCAGGAAGAGAAAAACGCTTCAGTAAAAGATGGCTGGTGAAGTTCAAACAAATCCAACTGCATCTACATCTGGCTCTGCTGAGCAATACAACAGTAACAATGGTTATACTAGACCACCAGTATTTGATGGTGAAAACTTTGAATACTGGAAAGATAAACTGGAAAGTTACTTTCTTGGTCTGGATGCTGATCTATGGGATCTTCTGTTGGATGGTTACAAACATCCTGTTAAAGCTACTGGTGTAAGGCTCACAAGAAGTGAAATGACTGATGATCAAAAGAAAGAATTCAAAAATCATCACAAATGCAGGACTGTTTTGCTGAATGCTATCTCTCATGCTGAGTATGAGAAGATATCTAACAAGGAAACTGCCCATGATATATATGAGTCATTGAAAATGACCCATGAGGGAAATGCTCAAGTCAAGGAGACTAAAGCTCTTGCTCTAATCCAGAAATATGAAGCCTTCAAGATGGAGGATGATGAAGATATTGAGAAGATGTTCTCAAGATTTCAAACTCTAACTGCTGGATTGAGAGTTCTGGATAAAGGCTACACCAAGGCTGATCATGTAAAGAAGATTATCAGAAGCTTACCCAGAAGATGGGGTCCAATGGTGACTGCATTCAAGATTGCCAAGAATCTGAATGAAGTTTCTTTGGAAGAGCTTATCAGTGCCTTGAGAAGCCATGAAATAGAGCTGGACGCAAACGAGCCTCAGAAGAAAGGTAAGTCTATTGCATTAAAATCTAATGTTAAAAAATGCACTAACGCTTTTCAGGCTAGAGAAGAAGATCCTGAAGAATCAGAATCTGAAGAAGAAGATGAACTGTCCATGATCTCCAGAAGGGTAAACCAACTCTGGAAGAGCAAGCAAAGGAAGTTCAGAGGCTTCAGAAGTTCAAAGAGATTTGAACGCGGAGAATCTTCTGGTGACAGAAGATCTGACAAGAAGAAGGCTGTCTGCTATGAGTGCAATGAGCCTGGACATTACAAGAACGAGTGTCCAAAACTTCAGAAGGAGAATCCCAAGAAGAAGTTTCATAAGAAGAAAGGTCTTATGGCAACATGGGATGATTCTGAATCAGAATCAGAATCAGACTCTGAAGGAGAGCAAGCCAACTTTGCGCTGATGGCTACAGAAGATGATGGATCAGAATCTACATCAGAATCAGATTCTGAAGAGGTATTTTCTAAACTATCTAGAGAAGAGTTAGTTTCCAGTTTAACAGAACTTCTGGAACTCAAGGCTCATCTTAGTATCAAATACAAAAAGCTGAAAAAGTAGTTTGAATTTGAAACTAAGAAGTTGGAACTGGAAAATTCTGAACTGAAGGAAAAAGTTTTAAATCTATCCAAAGATAGTGGATCTCCTTCTGAAACAGAAAAATCCATTCCTAGCATGAATCATATTCTGAAAGAATATTACTCGAGCTTCAGAAAGTTCTTATCTAGAAGTATTGGCAGAAGTCATCTTGCTTCTATGATATATGGTGTTTCTGGAAACAGAAGGTTTGGTTTTGGCTATGAGGGTGATACCTCACATAAATTTGAACCTATTGATGATCTGAAGATCACATACAAGCCATTGTATGATCAGTTCAAATGTGGCCATGCACATAATATTAGGCTCACTTCACATGCACAGAAGTTTAACACTGTTCACACCAAGAAGCTTGTGACACATCCTAAGAAATATCATGCTGACAAACCTAAAGAATATCATGCTGTTCCTCCTGTTAAACATTTTGCTAAACCCAAGTTCAATCATAACTTGAGGAGAACTAACAAGAAA
Organism: Vicia villosa; assembly: GCF_029867415.1. Classification (NCBI taxonomy): domain Eukaryota; kingdom Viridiplantae; phylum Streptophyta; class Magnoliopsida; order Fabales; family Fabaceae; genus Vicia; species Vicia villosa. The sequence goes on along the minus strand of NW_026705155.1, from coordinate 1,059,227 downwards.
GGACCCAAGAAATTGTGGGTACCTAAGGAGAAGATAATTTCTGTTGCAGATATCCTTGGCGGCAAAGAGGACAAAAAGCAAAATGTCATGGTACCTGGACTCTGGGTGCTCGCGACACATGACGGGAAGAAGGTCTACATTCCAAGACCTGATGCTTAAACCAGGTGGAGAAGTCAAGTTTGGAGGAGATCAGAAGGGCAAAATCATTGGCTCTGGAACCATAAGTCTTGGTAACTCTCCTTCCATAACTAATGTACTTCTTGTTGAAGGATTAACGTATAACTTATTGTCCATAAGTCAATTAAGTGACAATGGTTATGATATAATCTTCAATCAAAAGTCTTGCAAGGCTGTAAGTCAGATGGATGGCTCAATCCTATTTACAGGCAAGAGGAAGAACAACATCTATAAGATTGATCTTTCTGATCTTGAGAAGCAGAAGGTAACTTGTCTTATGTCTGTTTCTGAGGAGCAATGGGTCTGGCACAGAAGATTAGGACATGCTAGTTTGAGAAATATTTCTCAGATTAACAAACTAAATCTGGTCAGAGGACTCCCAAATCTGAAATACAAATCAGATGCTCTTTGTGAAGCATGTCAGAAGGTCAAGTTCTCCAAACCTGCATTCAAGTCTAAGAATGTTGTTTCTACCTCAAGGCCGTTAGAACTCTTGCACATTGATCTGTTTGGACCAGTCAAAACAGCATCTGTCAGAGGGAAGAAATATGGATTAGTCATCGTTGATGATTATAGCCGCTGGACATGGGTAAAGTTCTTGAAACACAAGGATGAGTCTCATTCAGTGTTCTTTGAATTCTGCACTCAGATCCAATCTGAGAAAGAATGCAAAATCCTAAAGGTCAGAAGTGATCATGGTGGTGAATTTGAGAACAAATTCTTTGAGGAGTTCTTCAAAGAAAATGGTATTACCCATGATTTCTCTTGTCCTAGAACTCCACAACAAAATGGAGTTGTAGAGCGAAAGAATAGGACTCTACAAGAAATGGCCAGAACCATGATCAATGAAACCAATATGGCTAAGCATTTCTGGGCAAAAGCAATAAACACTGCATGTTACATTCAGAATATAATCTCTATCAGACCTATTCTAAATAAGACTCCTTATGAATTGTGGAAGAACAGAAAGCCCAACATTTCATATTTCCATCCTTTTGGATGTCTATGTTTTATTCTGAATACTAAAGATCATCTTGGTAAGTTTGATTCTAAAGCACAAAAGTGTTTCCTTCTTGGATATTCTGAACACTCTAAAGGCTACAGAGTATACAATACTGAAACATTGATTGTAGAAGAATCAATCAATATCAGGTTTGATGATAAGCTTGGTCTTGAAAAACCAAAGCAGTTTGAGAATTTTGCAGATTTTGATATTGATATCTCAGAAGTTGAAGAACCAAGAAGCAAAGCTGCAAAAGCTGGCAGTCTCAGAAGCAATGGATCAGAAGATCAAGTTGCTGCATCTTTAGAGAATCTGAGGATTTCTGAAGAGCCAACAGTCAGAAGATCACCTAGACTTGCATCAGCTCACTCAGAAGATGTGATCCTTGGAAAGAAAGATGATCCCATCAGAACAAGGGCATTCCTTAAGAACAATGCAGAATGTCAATTAGGTCTTGTTTCTTTGATCGAGCCAACTTCTGTTGATCAGGCTCTAGAAGATCCAGACTGGATAATTGCCATGCAAGAAGAACTCAATCAGTTTACAAGGAATGATGTATGGGACTTGGTTCCTAGACCAAAAGGATTTAACATCATCGGCACTAAGTGGGTGTTCAGAAACAAGCTAAGCGAGAAGGGTGAAGTGGTAAGAAACAAAGCCAGACTTGTGGCTCAGGGTTATAGTCAGCAAGAAGGGATTGACTATACAGAAACCTTTGCACCAGTGGCCAGGTTAGAATCTATTCGTCTATTAATTTCTTTTGCCACTCAACACAACATCACTCTTTATCAGATGGATGTTAAGAGTGCCTTCTTAAATGGTTACATAGATGAAGAAGTTTATGTCCATCAACCTCCTGGTTTTGAAGATTCCATGTCTCCAAATCATGTTTTTAAATTAAAGAAATCATTATACGGATTGAAACAAGCTCCTAGAGCTTGGTATGAACGTTTGAGTTCTTTCCTTCTGGAAAATGGTTTCACTAGAGGAAAAGTGGACACTACTCTCTTTTGTAAAACATTTAAAAAGGATATTTTAATTTGTCAAATATATGTTGATGATATTATCTTTGGAACATCTAATGCTACACTTGGAAAGGAGTTTGCTGAGTCTATGCAGGCTGAATTTGAAATGAGCATGATGGGAGAAATCAAGTATTTCCTTGGGATTCAAATCAACCAAACTTCTGATGGAACTTATGTTCATCAAACGAAGTATGTGAAAGAACTTCTGAAGAAGTTTAATCTTTCTGAAAGCAAAGAAGCCAAAACTCCTATGCATCCAACATGTGTCCTAGGTAAGGATGAGGTAAGTAAGAAGGTAGATCAGAAGTTGTACAGAGGTATGATTGGATCTCTTCTATACCTAACTGCTTCTAGACCTGACATTCTCTTTAGTGTTTGCTTGTGTGCTAGATTCCAATCAGATCCGAGAGAATCTCATTTAACTGCGGTTAAGAGAATTCTGAGGTATCTGAAAGATACTACTAATGTTGGTTTAGTTTACAGAAGATCCAAAGATTACAACTTAGTAGGATTCTGTGATGCTGACTATGCTGGAGATAGAATAGAAAGAAAGAGTACTTCTGGAAGTTGTCAATTTCTTGGAAGTCACCTGATCTCATGGTACAGCAAGAAGCAAGCTACTATTGCCCTCTCAACAACAGAAGCAGAATATGTTGCTGCTGCTGGTTGTAGCATACAAATGCTCTGGATGAGAAGTCAGCTAGAAGATTATCAGATATGTGAGAGTAACATTCCTATCTTCTGTGATAATACTTCTGCTATATGTTTATCTAAGAATCCTATCTTACATTCAAAAGCTAAACATATTGAGATTAAACATCATTTCATAAGGGACTATGTTCATAAGGGTGTTATATCTTTAAACTTTGTGGATACAGACCATCAATGGGCTGATATCTTTACAAAACCCCTTGCTGAAGATAGGTTTAAGTTCATTCTGAAGAATATCAGTATGGATTTATGCCCAGAATGAGAAGATGAGAAGATCTTATGTATGAGTATCTTCTGAAATGAGATTGGATTAGTCTTTTATAAGAAGTTCTGATTGTAATCAATTAGAAGTAGTGATTCAGTTATTACTAACGTTTCATTGTCTAAGTTGACTCAAAATCTCTTTAAAAGTAAAACAGCTGTAACTGGCTATCCAGATGATAAACACGTGTTCACTATCTCTGGACAAGCGTGCGTGCAGTTGAGAGGACGCCTACTTAGGTAACTGTGCAAATCACTTCTTTTGTCATTATTATCTCTCCTCACGTCATGTAACATTAAATGCTATTCATCATTTCCTTTTATTTCGTTTTCTTTTAATACTCTTCAAACGTTTCTTTTCCCTCTTATATTTCTCTCTCTTGCATTCAGTTTCTTTTTTTGCCCTCTCTCTTTGCATTCATATCATAAACCCTAGCAGTTTCCACTATCTGCAACTTCATCATGAATCCCTCGTCAAGTTCTGCAAATCAAGAAACTGATCGTAAACAAAAGAGAAAGGCAACTGATGAACCAGAAATCAAACCCAAAAGAGTAAGGATCACCTATGACCCTCTCAAAGTGAACCCGTTTGAAGCTATGATGTCTGGAAACTACTCTAGACGTGTGTATCAACCCCTGGATGGTATCCCTCAATCACCTCCCTCTTCACAGACTTCCACCACCTCTTCCTCTTCTTTCACCTCTCTGGAACCACCATCATCACCATCTGATATCCTTTCTCCTACAACCCATCCCACAGATATCTCCTCATTTCTCCCACACCCTTTTCCCACCAGATCACCTAACCCCTACAGTTTTGTGTTTCCTGACTCCAGATTCACTGTCAACCCTCCAACACCTACCACTCAATCATTTCTAGAGCTTTTACATTCTGATGTAAATAGCTGGTTGGAGATTCTGGGTGCTGCTCACCTTAATCATCTGGATGAGTATGCTACCTGCAACCTCTGGGAAGCCTTTCGCCAGGATTTTCTGGTTAGGGCTACGGATGTCCAGAGAATGATCATGACTGAAGCTCCTGGGGTTCGTGGTCGTCTCTTGGAAGTTGGTGAAAGCAGCTATCACCATCTCATCAGGAACAGAAGAGTTCTTGAAGAGAGGATACCTGCAGATGAGATGGAAGAAGGAAACCCCTGCAGAGACATTGTGGTATGGAGACCAAGGTTTCCAGTGCTGACTGGAGATTTTCAATGGCTGTTCAACTGGTTCAAAATGAACCCTTCTGAAAGTGCTCCTCACATGGTCTTTCCAGAAGTGGTTTATCCTGCTGAAGTTGCTGGTCCTACTCCTCCAACAAACCTAGCAGCTATTCTTCAGGCGTTGGAAGTTGGAGCTTCTGAGTTTCCTGAACCAGAATATGCTGAGGCTGGTCTTGAGTCAGACTCAGATGTTGAGATGGAAGGTACAGAAGCTGAAGACCTCCCGGAAGATCGTTCTGCTGAGATTGCTATTGGCAGAAACTATGGTGCTTCTTCTTCTGGTGTACCCTCAGCTCTGATGGAGACCTTGGAAGCTCTGCATCAGAATCAAGCTTTGCTGGCTTCTCGTTTGGACGCGCAAGAAGCAGCCAATGCTGAGTTTCGCTCCTTCATGGCAAGGCAAACTGCAAGCACTGATGGGGTTCATGACATTCTGGCGCAGATTTTGTCTAGGCTAGGGTCTTAGTCATTTGGTCTTTGTAGTTTTCTTTCCTTGTTGCATCTGTTTTCTGCATACATCTTTTGTAATCCTGCTTGTTTAAATCAATGAAAAGTTTAATTCTGTTTCTTTCCTTTGTCGTTTTCTACATCTGAATCTTTTATATTCTTTTTGATGTTATGACAAAAAGGGGGAGAAAATATATGATAAATGATCTGATTAATATTATCAGTTACCGGGTAAAAAGACCCCACATTACTAACAGAACTTGCAAAGTTCTATGCCTTAAGTTGTGTTGTTGCAGGAATCGAAGATTCAAGATCAACATAAGAAGCAACAAGATGAATCAAGTTCTTGGATTCTTGAAGCAAGCTGAGTGCTATGAAGTTTCAGAATCAGAAGCAAGAAGGAAGAATGTTCAGATATTCTGATGATAGAATATGATCTGAAACATTATGTCTATTTGTTCTGATACATTCTATATGGCTTATATGGCTCTGATACATATTATGTGTTCTGAAACATATTTTATGTTCTGATTCATTCATGCTGACTTTTGTCGTTTAGTTTTGTTCTGTAACATTTCAGGATGTAGAGATGCTCTGATGATGCTCTGGTACATTCAACAATGTTCTGATACAATCTAGCATGAAGTGATGTAAGAAGAAATTCAAGCTCTGAAGCTGTCCAAATGGAAGCAGGAATCAGAAGCTGTGAATGTTCTGAAGATCTAAAGAAATTCAAGTTTTGAAGCTGTCCGATGGAAGCAGAAGTCAGAAGCTGTGAATGTTCTGAAGATCAAAGAAATTCAAGTTCTGAAGCTGTCCGATGGAAGCAAAAGTCAGAAGCTGTGAATGTTCTGAGGATCTAAAAGAAATTCAATGTTCTGAAGCTGTCCTATGGAAGCAGAAATCAGAAGTCATGAATGTTCTGAAGATCAAGCACTGTGAACGTCTCTACCGAAATAATCAGGGAAGTCTTTTATTTATAAAATTCTTCTGGTATTAATTTCAGGGGGAGATTATTCATCTCAGGGGGAGATTGTTAATCTCAGGGGGAGACATATTCACATGCTTATGCTATAGCTGTGTAATTTGTCTTTAGTCGTCTGCTCTTTCTGATCGCAAATTCATATCATTTATATATGTTTTTGTCATCATCAAAAAGGGGGAGATTGTTAGAACAAGATTTGTTCTGATCAATATTCTTAGTTTTGATGATAACAAGGATATGAATTTTGTGTGAGATAATGTGGTACTCTAATACATTGCAATTTCCCTTTCAGGAAATATATAAAGAGTATGCACAAATCAGCGCTCAGAAGCTTTGTCTCAGAAGGTTCAGCATGCAACATCAGAACATGGTCTGGCAAGACATCAGAAGATGGTCAAGGCAGAATCAGAACATGGGTCTATGGAAGCATCAGAAGAACTTGAGATCAGAAGCAGAAGCACTGAAGTTCTCATGGTATCACGCTCAGAAGCACTTCAAGGTCAGAAGACGAGAAGATGCTATGCACCAAGCTGTTTGACTCTGATGATATTCAAATATTATATACACAAACATCAGATCAGAAGAAAGTACAGGTGGCAGGCTACGCTGACTGACAAAAGGAACGTTGAAAGCTATTGAAGGCAACGTCAGTAGACACAGCGTGAACAAGGCTCGAGGTAGTTGACAAAAGCGTGAAACATTAAATGCAATGTTGTACGGAATACGCAAAGCATTAAATGCGCCCAACGGTCATCTTCTCAAAGTGCCTATAAATATGAAGTTCTGATGAGAAGCAAGGTTACCAATTTCTGGACGATTTGCTAAACAATTAACTTGCTAAAACGCTGTTCAAACTCAAAGCTCAGAAACTTCATCTTCATCAAAGCTCACTACATTGCTGTTGTAATATATTAGTGAGATTAAGCTTAAACGTTAAGAGAAATATCACTGTTGTGATTATAGCTTTTCAGAAGCATTTGTAATACTCTTTGATTTAATTACATTAATTTGTAAGTAACTAGAGTGATCAAGTGTTGATCAGGATACTCTAGGAAGTCTTAGCTTGTGTCTAAGCAGTTGTAATTAGAGTGATCACGTGGTGGTCAGGATACTCTAAGAAAGTCTTAGCTTGTGTCTAAGCATTTGTTCCTAGAGTGATCAGGTTGTGATCAGGATACTCTAGAAGACTTAGTCGCGGACTAAGTGGAAAACCATTGTAATCTGTTGCGATTAGTGGATTAAATCCTCAGGTGAGGTAAATCACTCCGTGGGGGTGGACTGGAGTAGTTTAGTTAACAACGAACCCGGATAAAAATAATTGTGCATATTATTTTTATCGTTCAAGTTTTTAGACTACACTTATTCAAACCCCCCCCTTTCTAAGTGTTTTTCTATCCTTCAATTTCTCTAACATGCATGACACATAAATTGCTAGATAGACCTCCCTAAGAGTTGTGGCTTAAGTCCAACTACGTTTGCTTAACATAGCGCAACATTAGCCCCAAATCAGTTGATTAAATATCATCACTAACATTAACTCTACATTATTGTGCTAATTTTGCTTTTCCACACTCTTTACATTAATGTCATTTAATTTTTTGCCATTTACATTCCATGTCATTTACTTTCTTGCCTTTTCCCCTTTGCCCCTTGAGATTTCTTTTTCTTTTCATCAAAACACTAATAACTATAAAACTGTAAAAAGTTTTTAATGTATCTTTGTGCTAAGTGTTACTATTCCTTGCTTCGAGTTGGACCTTTGGGCTTGGTTACTTTCCCTTAGCTTGGAGTTCATCTGATACTTTGGTTTATTTTAGGCATTAATTCCATATGATACTTTGTGGTGCCTGAGACTTAGAACCATTTAGATCTTCTGATTTATCTGAGACTTTGTATTTTTCATCTAAGACACTTGAGATTTCATCTGCTACATTTGTGGTTATCTGATTAATTACTTGTTAATTGTCTTATGGCTCAATCCAAAGGAAAGGGAATATTCATGCTCCATCTTATGGTTAATTCACTTGCACACACAAATACTTTCTCTTGGCCTACCTGACAACGAGACCATTTATTTCATGTCATTTATTATATTCAATAGGATAGTCACTTCATCTCCTCCTCATTCTTAAAATTTCAAAGTTTCTCCCTATTTCAAAAACTTTTTGTTTTAAAACCTCGACCTTTTTTTTTCAATAAAACTTGACTTTGTCAAATGATTTTCAAAAATCTTATCCAAGCCTTTATCTTTTCAAAACTTTTTTTTTTCAAAAGAAAGGATATTAGTCAATTCTTGTAGTGAAGCAAACCACTATGCTTCTAGCAAGTTGTGTTTTTCACTTCAATGTGACAACATATCTTCTCCCTTTTTTAGACTAAATCTTTTAATACGAATTAAGTTAATCAATAATTTAATCATAATATTTCCGCCGCAACACTTACATTATCCTTTATAAAATAAAGCCCTTATTTTAATATGAAATAAATAAAACAAATAAAAAGTGATAATAGAAATGTGGCAAAGGTGAATCACTTTCATTAAAGCTTGTTTTTAAAAGTGATCTCTAAGCCATTCATAAAACTCACCATTGAAAAACAGTGAATCCGGAATTGGAAAATAAACGATACTGATACTGCATACATTTATAAGAAAAAGAATGGAATGGCACTACTATCTACTAGAACACACAACTATAGGTTTCTATCACTAGAAATATCCCACCACTAAAAACCAAATCATCTTCGAATAACCCAAATTTATAATGCATATTTACACTCACATATCAACAATAACATATAAACAACACAAACTCTTATTGCCACTGGATCATTGGCTCCAGAGAGAAAGGTGGAGAGAGTGGGACTAAGTAATGGAGAAGACTGAGTGGAGAGAGTTGGAGTGTCTTGAATTGGTCCATTGAAAGTCTTAAAATTAATTAAGACAAATTAATTAAACAAAATTAAAACAAATTTAAATAATCAAAATAAATTTAAACTGAAAATGCAGATAACTCTATTTAATTATCTCGGACATTTTGATGAAAAAACAAAAATAAATAGACTTAATACAAAAAAAAATAAAAATAAATAGACTTAAAACGAATAAAAATCGGGCACAAAAGTGTTCGGAAAAGTAAAATAAATGCATTAAAATAATCAGTGCGAAATATACTTTCAAAAACAGAAAAATTTTGATCAAATTTTATAGTAAAAAACACTCAGTTGAAAAGGGCTGGGTTGATCAAAATATGACCGAAAAATAGTTGAAAAAATAAATCGAACACGCCAGGGTTAAACTACGCGGATTATAAATTAAAAACTGGTCTGTCTATCAATTATAAAAATTTATTATGCGAGATGAAATGCATGTTATTCTTTAGAAATGATGCATAGAATATATGGAGAATGCATTGATTTATTGACTCAAACACATTACTCATCTATTCTAAATAGCATATACAAAATACCTATAATGTAACATAATAGTGACTTTCTACAATGAATGAGAAACGGGCTTGAGGTCCATCACAATGAGTGAGCCTATAATGAAAGAATATGCTGACGTGGACACCTACCAGAAAAACCAATTCCTGACAACTAGTTTTCCCTCCAAAATCCGCCATTGAAGAAGTTTCAACTTGTTGTCAACAATGGCGTCAACATCTAGCTCCGCCTCAACTCACAAGCCTCCGTTGCAACCTCCGCCAGAATCTCACCTACGCGATCCCTTCGAGCCAGACATAAACCCGCCACCGCGCAACTACTTGGAAGAAAGAGTGTTCAAGAGAAGGCGCATTGAAGAAGCCCAGGACAAATCTCTCATCCACGGCTTGGAACTTCAACAACACGCAGCAAAATTACTCGAACCCGTCGACCTCTCGCCGCTGCAAGAAGCAGTTGATGAATACGCTGAAACCAAGAAAGAAACGTTAATGACAATTTTCAAATCATTCGCACTTCATTACCCTAACGCATTTTCATTCAAGCTCGCCAAAATCCTCAAACTCCACCCTCCGCTTCGAACGCGAATACAAACCGTTGCTCTTCTTCTTGAAGTTCTTCCTGAAGGAGTAAACAGTTCAATGCATTCCTCTATCTTGGTTCAACTCAAAGAGCCTCTTCTTCATTCACTCGAGGTGGAATCTGAAGAAATTGTGTTTCCTTCGCTATGCGAAATGATTGGCATCCTCGCTGATAGGTTGCATCAGTTTTCTCTCGGCAGTTGGGAGGAGCTTCTTCAGTATGCTTGCGATTGCATTTCTGGAAAAGCGGAATCGGATATTAAGAAAGGGCTTTTGTTGTTAACGGAGCTTTCGAGGAATGCTTTTCTAAATAGGGAGTTCTGGTTGAATCAAGGGAGGTTTGATCTCGTCTTCTCAAACATCTTGGAATTGATTTACTCGATGGATCGGGAATTGAAGAAATTGGCATACAATGCAGCGTTGTCGTTGATGGTATTGTCGAAAGGTCTTCTGAGAACAGAAATATGTGACGTTCTCTTGCCGATTTTGTTGAATATCATTGACGAACACGGGGAAGAAGAGATTCTGGAGGATAGGGTTAAACGTTTGAAGGATTTAGTAACGCAGGAAGATGGTTATATTTTTGAGGGGAAACACGGGGAAGTGTTTTGGTGCATGATTCGAGTAGCAGAGATAGAAAATGTGAGCGAGGAACTGGTGCTTGTTGCAGTTAGTATTCTCAAGGAGCTTGATGCGGCGGATCAGAAAGAGATGGTAAATATGATTGGGAATCTTTCTCATGAGGATGTAAGGAGGGTGCTTGCGGTTTCTTTAAGCCTTTTGTCGTGTGTTGATGATGATGATGATGATCCTCTTTGGTATGACAATAAGGATTCTGATGACTATGGGATGACAGATGCTTTCAACTATGGGGTCTTCTTGTTCGATTCACTCTCTTTAGACGGGGATGAAGGTGTGTTTGTTCCCACGGCAACTGAGACGATAACCATGCACTATGCATCTCATGTTGATTGGCGCCTCCGTCATGCAGCAATGCTTGCCATTGGTTGGATCATAGAGAGAAACATCAGTGTGGTATGTATGTTTATTGAATGAGCTTTAAACTCTAGTGTTTTCATGGTGATGCATTAGTTTATAGAAAGAGCAATCATGTCATGTAATTTTTCTATGTCTGCTCTGTAGTACATTGTTTTGAGAAGAATCGTACTCTTCTCCCCTTCATTATTGTTATCGTGCAAGCTAGGATATATAGTGATCAAGGATTTGAATCAGGTCTGCAGTCGTATTGCGCTGTGATCCTTAATATCATGAGAATTGGATACTTTCCATGTGCTGCAGGAACTAGGAAAACAATTATGTTGCGGCTGCAATTACAATTATGTAATTTATGATGCTAACAATTACATTCATATATGATTCCCTCTTCCCTTTTGCCACCACAGGACATGGTGCAGTACTTTGACCAAGTTGTGAATCATGTTTTTAAGTCACTAGATGATCCGGACTCCCGAGTACTTTGTGCTACTATGCATGCAATTAAGTGTTTGACTGAATATAAGGAACTATTAATGAATGGCCAGTATCACAAGAAGTTATTGGCTAAACTAGTTCCCTCCATTAGAAGTTACTCTTGTGCCCGTGTACAGGTACAAAATATTAATGCCGCTCGCTGCTTGACCTCTGTTAGTAAAACAGCATATTCCTAATGTTACTCTTGAATTCATAAATGATATCCTTTGTTTATTATTTTCTGCAGAGATATGCTGTGATTGCTGTTCGATCCTTGGTAAATATTTGCGGCTTAGATGAAATATCACCTTTTGGGGAATTTGTAGCATCATTACATGCATTTCTTAATGTACGGTAGTCCTTAATTTTCACGATATATATCAACTTCTCATTTACTCATGTATTATGCTTCTACATATTTACGCATAGTATTGGTGTAGTCTCAACTGTTATTTTTCTATCGTTTCTTATGTTTTACGTACTTACAATAAATTTCAGCATGAAGATCCAAAGTTACCGGAGGAAGCTATTGATACCCTGAGACTCTTTGCAGTTTTAATACCGGTATACATTAATATCCGAAGTCATAGGTTTTGATTACAGTAAACAGTTAACCTAATGTGATTTGATATGCAATTGTTGCATGCAGAGAACTTTTCGCCAAAATTATTACGATACCACAATGGAAGCACTGAAAGTCATTGTGTTTAATAAGCACAGTTTATCTAGACTGTTGGTCCTTGCCAAATATCTAGAATGCATGGTATATCTTGTAAGGAAAGTTGGGCCAGATAACTTCAAAGAGCAAGAAGCTATTCAGGCGAGTATTTCTGCTAATTCTATTTTAAATTGGGTAAAATTATATCTAATGTAATACAAATACGTTTATGACCGTTCACGAATAGGCTTGATGTACCTTATGATCTTGGTATATATCATTCCAAATTTGATTGAATTTGTGACAAATTCAGACATCATAAAGGTGTCAAATATTTATGAAATGATTTTTTTGCTGTACTAATTTATTTATCTTGTAACATTTGAAGGTCATGGAATCTATAATATCACTTGAAGGAAAATTGAGCAATACAGAACACACGACAAAATATATCATCTTAAAGGTATATTTGAAATCAATACAGAACACATGATAATGCTAGTTTAAAGTTTGTATTACTAATTGAATAGATATTAACATTGTGCAGGTTCTGGATCAAATCTGTCGATGCCCGAGAGTGAGTATTGACAAATTTACTGATAAAATTATTCCAATGTTGCTTGGATCTGCGCAACTCTGTCTTGACTTAACTGTTGCTAAACTCAAGGATGATCATAACAAGCGTTTAATTGAAAACATGATGGTTCTGGTTTGTAATACTTTGTCATATTGTGCTGTTCGGTCCTCTATAAACTTTTCCCCCTACATTAGCAAGGTTGGTTTGATAGATCTGAAGTTTGTGTTTTATGTAGAGGTGTCTGTCTACCTAGAAAACAAACATGTGACTAATAAAACATGTATTTAAATGTTTAGGTTGTTATATTATTTGTGCGCATTCTTGAATGTTCTAACTTTCAAATTCGCAAGACTGCTATTTCAGGTGAATATAGATTTAAATTATTCGAGTTCAGCTTACAATCTTGAAATTTGTGTTTAAGCCATTTTTGATAAACTAATTCACCTTCTGTTTTTAGGTCTTCCAAACCTGTTACTCTCACTTAAAGTAGGAGACACAAATAATGACATTAAAAGTTATCGGGCTCTCTTCATTTTGCGATCTGTGGTTGACTTGTTGAAGAAGGTATTTGGTTATCCCTCTAACGTCTTAATTTATTAGTTTATGCATCAAGTTATTTCTTGTCATTTCAAAACAAATGCAGGTAACTGATAAGGTTGTTACTACAATAATATTGAGGTCACTTGTCAAATGCATTCAGGTACAATACAATTCTGCTAAATATATATCGGTAATATGTTTGGATCATATATTTTTATAAAGTAACACGTGTTCATTATGCAGTCTTCTAGTTCACTTTTCGATGATTCTTTGATCAAGTTTATTGCTGACGAGATAAAAGATACAGTACAAAAGATTATTAAAATTGGAACAATGAAAGAACAAGGAGTTGGAACTTTGGGAGGTAGATGTGAATCTTTACCAACAGAAGATACACTTCAGGTTGTATCTTTAAACTCTCTTGCTTTTGAATACACATGCATTTTATCCAGAGTAGGAGTAGTAATCAGCTTTTTTGCTCATCACAGCATATACTTCACTTAATAGCAACATTTGTTGAAACATTTAAAGACAAATTCATGCTACATGCTGATGACCTCGCGTCAAATGTTGTCGTGCTTTTGGTATGTTCTCCTTTGTTATTTTTTCTCATCTAGAAAACCTGCATATATATTTGATGTTTGATATAGATTCATGCTACTATTGGCAGGCAGAAGACAATCCAGATAGAGTGATAGCTTTTGGAATTGCCATTTTTAATGTTATCTTGCCACTTTTCCCGGACAAATTGCCTCTGTAATTCGTTTCTCTTATCAGTTTTGTCTAAAGTTATAGCAATAATAAATGCCTCTATTATTTATACATTTTGTTCCTTTGTTGGTGCTATTTGAATAGGTATCATGACAGATATAATTCAGCCTCCAGTTTTGCTTTAAAGGAAAATTATCCTTGTTCCAAGCCGGTATTTTAAAATTGCCCATAATTTTTATTCTTTACTTATTTATTTGTGTAAGAAACATGATTATTAACTTTTTGGAAATGATTATTCTAGCATGCTATAGCGGCAATCGGTATTTGTGCTATGTTTGGAGGAGATCGATTTAAAGACTTTGTTGATGGTAACTTCTTTAAGCTCTTAAACTTATAAGAGTGGAACTGTGTGTGTATTGATTTTCTTGGAATATGACAAGTAATAGGTTTTTTCGCAGCCGGTATCTACTACCTATATGTTGAAATGAAGAAAAGTCTTTCAATTGATAAACCATTTGAAGATAGAGATGTAAGGCTATGTGATACCGCAGTTGCAGCCCTTGGAAAAATCTGTGAATTTCATGGTGACAGTATAGACCCTAAGGTAATACAAAATAGATTCTCTATCTTGGATTTTTGTTTGCTATCCTGAATCATAATGGTTTTTAAGCAGGTGTTTCAGAGATGGTTAAGCTTCTTGCCATTAAAGCAGGATTCCATTGAAGCTAGATATACACATGGGCTGCTTTCTAAATTGATACAGAGGTATTATTAAAGTGTTGTTAATTCTCCTTTGGACCACTTTGGTACATGTATTGGGCTAAACAAATGTTTAACCTGTCTACAATGATCAGGTCTGATGAATACCTATTTGGAACTAACAATGAGAATCTTCCCGAGATTATTTTAATAGTAAAACAAGTAAGAAGAAATGTGGATTTATTTGAATTTCTTTATTTTGTGAGATATGGATTTATTTGATAATGTACTTTCTTGTATGTGTAATGTATACTTTGCTATAGATCTTATCTGGACCTCACCGTCTGGGAACTGAAGAAGCTATCAGTTTGATGATTGACTTCATAGAACAACATGGTGGAATGAAAATTGAAATATGAAGGTGAAAGACTCCTTGTTTTCTAATTGAATTGTACAATAGGGCATGAGACTGCAAGATTTCAATTTTTCAATGTGTAAAGGTACAAAAACGTTAGCAAATACAAATGTATATTATTTCGGGCTTAAATACACTTTTGGACCAGCTGCCAGTCGATTATTGGAGGCGTACAAAATGCTTTTAAAGGTAACCTTTCTCTGCTTGGCAAAAATATTTTTCTTAAAACCTATGATATTGGCAAAAATGCTTCCATAATTCTAAATTTGTCTATCAGCAGTTTATTGCAAAAGTACTACTATTCATAACTATGGTTTTATATGTATACATATCCGCGCTTCTGTTTCTCTTCAATCTTGCTGTGCTGCTCACATTGGATTTTCTCATTCTGCATTGATTCATTGCTGTCATCCTCCATTCCTCCTCGTTTTTTAATTTAATCTGAAGCATTACCCTGTTTTCTTCTGGACTTCCCCCTTCACTTTGTAATTGTCCATACTAAACACTGAGTCACAATGTCAAGTGTCTGTATGCATGCATCTAAACACATGCAGATGCAAAAAGTATTGTAAACTGGGAGACAGTATATGCTGGCAGTCCAATCTGAAATTTTAGTTGATTGAAAGTTAATCTGATCCACAGCAATAACATTAACAAGTTTATTTTTGTTGATGACTAAACTATATTCATATAGCACAGCCATTTTTTGTCAGTAACAAATGGCTTATGTTTGTACGAAAATAAGTCAGAGGGTTTCTAGACTTTGTATTGAACTTGAAAATATGGAGATCAAATGGATGTTAAGCTTGCGAGCAGCGGTTTTGTTAGTTTGCGGGCCAACTACCTATATTCAATCATTATTCAAGGATTGACCCTGCCACTGCTTTTATCAGTTCATCATTTGTATCAAAGTTTAAATTTTTTGAAATGTTCTTATAAGTGGCTAGGGTTAACCGTGACCACTCTTTGGCATGGGATAGGCCACCACCACCCGCAGAAATAGTCAATTGAGTTGTAGTGAAAGTGAAACACCGAGTAAGCAATTCATATTAATATCATGTACATAACTTTTAATTTCGGCTCTTTTTAATTAAATTCTATGGCCACTCTTGTAAAAATTATATTAACCTAACAGAAGTAGATTTATTTACACCCGATTGGGTAATTAGGATTTAGGACAATCGGAAGTTTCAAGATTATACTTGTATTTAAGCCATTTATCATTAACTTTTTGGCTCAACTCCATTTACATTTCAATAAACATGATGAATAGATGTGTTGACAGATACAGCCTTATTAATATAGCAAATCTGTCTGTCTGCAACAGTTTTTAGGGAACCTGCAAAATCTTAGAGACTCACATGCTGCACTTGCTTCTGGATCGGAAACATCAGGAGGGCCTTCTTCTGTCTCAGCAATAATCTCTGAATGTGAATCTGAAATGACAGTTATAAATCGAGATCTTGGAATTCTTTCCGCCTCCATTGCTCGTGAACAGGCAGAAAAGATGAGCATTTGATAACAATATAGGAATAAGATTAACCATGAAGTCTTATTGTCATGTATTTTAGGATCTTGTTGTTTTTCGAGTATATTTTGTGATCTTGTTCATAGTATTGATATGTTGACATGACATGTGAACGTGACCTTGTGAAAGTAAGTTGAAAAATGTCATAACATGTAGTTATTTTTTCTCTCAATTCACAAAATGTAGCCAACGTTATTAAGGTATGAGTACCTACACGAGTTTCCTTCCTAGCAAGTAAACTGAGAAAAATGAAAAATAACAAAGTCTTACCTATTGAAATAAAAAACCTTATATTTAACTTGTTTTTTCTGAATGTGTTTTTTCGATCCATGGGTAGTATTACTCGTCTCGTTTTTTGAATCCAACTTGAAAATCTGTAGCTCAATGAATTACTATACAAGACCTAGAATTTTCTTCTATACTTAGAGTTTGGAAGAGTACTGGCAAAATTAATTGTTCATCAAATGATATGATATGACCATGGTGATAACAACTAATAGTAAACTGATATTTCATGAAACCTGCAAAACAAAACACAATGATGGGGATAACAAATGGAGTTTCTCATTTCATCCTTACTAATTCTCTTTCATCTTGGTGAAAAATAGATTTTACCTTTTTTTTTTTTTTTTTACTGTATGGAGTTTAAAATCTGGATGCACCACAATATGGAGATGTCAATATTTGGATTTTGTCTTTTCATTCTCAATTCCCACAAATTCTAACAGATCTCTATTGTTATGCGAAAATCTATAAATATAAAAATTATTATTTTTTACCAAATTAATTATAAAAGGAAATTTAAAAACTAACCATAAAGAAATCAAGAAACTAATCCTCTACGATAAAATTATTGTTTTGATAATATTTCATTCATGCTTGTGAGAGTCATGACCACCATAATCATTTATGTCTCTCTCTTTTATTAACATTACATTTAGATTATAACTTTTTTATAGGTTAAATTATCTCTAGAGTCCTTTAAATTATTTAAGTGTAACAAGTTAGTCCTTTAAATTTTTTTGGCTACATGTGGGTCCTTTATATTTTTTTGGCTACATGCGGGTCCTTTATGTTAACTAACGCATAACCTTTTTCACAAACTCCTTTTCAAAAAAGTTGAAGTGACACTAATGGTATTGATATGTCACTTAACATAGATCAGAGATCATCTTTAGTGTATAAAAACATTTTTAAATTAATTAAAATGTATGCAAAAGAAGAAATTAAAGAAAAATAGTAAAATAGAAAATAAAATTCTCGTATAATTACACGAAGTGTAAAATGAGAAGAAATATTTTTAGAAATATTTTCATAATTTTTAGACCAAAAACGAATTTAATATGAATTTTAGAAGTTAAAATAAAATTAAAAGAACAAAATAAAGTAGAAAAAAAGGTCAACGATGCAAACGTTAACATAAATGACCCACATGTAGCGAAAAAACATAAAAGACTGACTTGTTACAATTAAATAACTTAAAGGGCCTTGGAGGTAATTTAGCCTTTTTTTTTTATAAAATAAATGATATGAAACGATAAGTAAACCTACCTACAGATTTAAAATTATATATTAATTGAGGATATTATGGTATTTTAGGCGGGGCGGCACGGGGTATAAGTTCTCCGTCTCTTTCCTCGAAGTGTATTTGAGGGATTTTGTTCATATCCCTTTCACTATGGAGAAAAATTGCCCATCTTTGGGGTCCTAAACAGAGCAATTCCCACTAGCAGATGCAAGTTGACATTCTTACCACAATACAACAAACCACTTCATAAAAAACACATCCAATTCAAGTAAAAAACATGCCCAAAGATTGGACTCCAAATTCTCGCTTCAAACATTGGAATTCAAACACACCCATTTAAGTTATTGAACCAGTCTTTCCTCCCCCATTCTCTTACATTTGATATCAGTTCTTTAAAAACGAACAAATATCTCAAATTCAGATTCTTCATTTTTTTCCAACCATTCTCTCAATTTTCTAGTCCTATTTATTCAAGACAAGTAGCCATGGTAACGGGGCGGGTCGGGGACGGTTTTTACCTCCCTCAAACCCAAACCTGAATCCCCAAACAATCCCCATTCTCTGTCCCAAACTCAAATGGGGATGGAGAATTAAAACCCAAATCCGTCCTAAATGGGTTCAGGTTGGTTCCGAGTATCCCCGCCACACTACCATCCATTTAGTAAAATCATTTTTTTATAGAATATTTATTTTTTTTTCCAAAATTAAATTACATTATAAATAATAAAATAAAAGAATCTCAAAAAATTTCATAAGTACATTTCAAATATTTTAAATAATAAATAATTTACATAATAAATAAAAAAAATTAACAAAACATTGACCACATATTTAATATTTTAAATTATCAAAAATAAATAATAATGGACAGAGAAACCGTTGGATTGAAGACTTTGGGAGTTGGACAGAGATATTGGATCTTTCTAATTACTCTGGCTTGGGAAGTACTTGAGTGGATAAGATCGTTACACTCCGACTCGTTCTGGTGTACCTTAAGATGTGAGTAGTCATCTAGTGAACGGTTGATGGGACGAGTGAAAGTAGTGACCTCCAATTTGGAAATCTAGGATATCTGATTGGGTGAAAGAAACTACTGCATCTCCTTGTTATTCTGAAATGCGTGAGTCCTAAAACTACATTGGGTGACAACTGAGTGAATGGATATGCAGAGTGCAATAATCCATGTTCCCTGCTAGTTGTGAATCATCTAATCCCGAGTGAAGCCGTAAAACTACGCTAGGTGTTGGGTACTTAGATGAATTGAACTGGTGGTTATCTACAGGCATCGCCGAGATGACCACAACATGTGATTGTTGTTTGTAACCATTATGTTCCTATGTGGTGGGAGTTATCATTGGGAACCTCTCGTGCGTGCCCTGTGTGAGTGAGTACACACTTGGCATAGGAACTCAAACCGAATTCTTGTCAAGTCAGATCTATCTTGTTGCGTTCAGAGTGGGTATACCTTATACGTGTGACTAAAAGGAACTGAGTAGCGATGACCTTAGTTGAGACATGTCCGATTATTATCGGCCGTGGCTATAGGATATAGGTGGGGATCATTATACGCTACTGGGTAGGTTACTTGGGTGCATGGACTCGGAGTTGGACCACCATGTTAGTACTACCAGACAGGTATAATACCATAGTATCGCTATCATGCACTAGGCGGGTGAGTTGTCATTTTCGATAGATATGGGACAATGATGATCTGGAACTCAAGTTAGGATGAGACTGGTATTCGTGAGACGCAGATCCAAATTCTCACGAGGTAGGTGGGATAAGGATCCACATGTCGCACTCGATGATTGAGGATTATGCGAGCGGGCGACAATGAGGTGGATTAGATTCTAATGCTACGCTTATGAGGAGACCTTGGGTGGTCAGGACCGCTTGAGGATTTTAGATTCTATTTCGTAGATACTTCTTGTTCCATTTGAGTTAGTGAACCTTTTATGCATAGTGTCCGAGATGGGATGTGTGTGTAGTCATCATATTTCGACCAACGTATTGTGTGTCCATTCTTTAACATTGGTGATCAGTGTTAGAATAGACGAAGCATGTCTTGGGTTAGCTCGATGTGAGATGTATCGAGGGGAGTATCTGTAGATCCTCAGAAGTGAAATAAGGTCAGTCTCGGTAAGTAGAGGCACATTGGTTTTAGAAGTGTTGTCACACCAACGATATGAAGTCGTATGGTTGAGAAGAAACTGTGGAAAAATTGGGAAGAGTTATCGTAGTTGTACGATGTGGGAGTCTCTAGGATAAGAATAACTCATATTCTGTGAATATTCAGCCTTAGATGTTCTATAACCAAAGCGTGTGACCAAGTTGCGTCAAGTGGACCTAACCTAGAATAATGGAACAATTAGTAATCTGATTTTGGGAAATTACTCAACCTCGAAGAGTAGTTGCTGAAGTGTGTGTTTAAGATCCTAGCCGTGTCGTGATTGGACGGGTGTCGAACAAGGGCTGTTGCTACTAAAAGAATAAGTGTAGTAAATGAATGGAACCAAGTGGATTGTTAATGTAGTATGATTCAGAGAATTTTAAGAAGTGTGTGTGACCGGTTGAGATCAGAGTAGTGCAGCGGATAAAAGAAGAATCAGATAAGCTTGTAATAGGTATGGGCGGACTACTTGTATGATTGAGTTTGAGCAGAGATATCATTCTAGGAGGAACTCGTTGAAGCAATGTTTTGTTCGTCTCATATTCTCATGGATCCACCATAATCAAGGGAGGTATTGATGAAGGACCGGTATGTGAGAGACATCGTGATTGACGTGTGAATCAGATGTTTATGGGTCTCCGATTGACTATCATTGTCGTGACCGTTGGAATTTTGAAGATGAGTGAAGAATTCGTTTTGACAAGGACTCTTTGTGGTTATGTCTTGTGCACTTATGGGCGTGCATGAAAACTTAAACGACTGATGCAGGTTGACTGTTAGAGTTCACCTTTCGTCGGTAGGAATTATGTGAAGTTGTTTGATATCAAGACTAATGCTGCAGAATTGTGCACCCTTTTAGATTGCGGTGGCAGTTATGTCGTTTAAGACTGAAGGAAAGATCAAAGTAAGAAACTTGGTAGCACAAGAAGGTAGACTTTGAGCAAGTCATTTTGAGCATCTGGGAATTAGAAGTCAGGACCAAGGAATTTAACATGCATGGGTATGACACTATATGGAATCGTGTAGAAGCTAATCTCGAATACCGTCATTAGAGAGAGACATTTCAGTAGAAAAGTATGGATTTGAGATAAGGAAAGAAACTAAGGGAAAAGAAGTGGGAGTCGGTGCTATGTGTTGAGAAAGGATGAACTTGGTAAACATTGAGGATGAGAAATATCCAACCAGAGTGAAACGCGAGGAATTCTAAAGCTACAAAGAAGTAAAGGTCGGAGACCTTGGGAGGATCTTTTCCCAGGTATGTCAGGACGAAGTACCAGAAGAGATGTACTGTGTGAGGACTAAGGTTTCTAGGCAAGAATGTTAGGACTCAAAAGTATTAGCGGATTTTGTTTTCTCGGATGGAACAACGTTCAGACGGAGTCGCGAGGTTTACCCAAAGGAGGGATGTAAGAAACATTTCACCCTTTTATTAGATGAAGATATAAGGAATTTTTCACCCTTTTAGTTGGAAGAAATTCGAGGACAAATTTATTCTAAAGGGGGGAGAATGTAACATCCCTAGTTGCTAGTTACCAGTAATTGTACTAATATTGGTAATTAGGCATGATTATGGTAATTAGTACTTAAGGAATGGAGTTAGAATGAAGTTAGTGGGAGTCAAAGTGGGATTAGCCTTTTGAAATATTAAGTGGAGAACTAGTAACAAGTGGCATGGTTGCATTTTGGCATTAGTAGTAAGGGCAATAAAGACTTTTCCCATAAAATTATATTTGAGCCTAAACAATACTAAGTCTCGCCATATTCTCATTCTCTTACTCACCAAAATTCATAATTTGAAGGAAGGGTTGGAGAAGAGGAGATAAAATCAAAATAAAGCAAGAGAGAGAGAGAGAGAGAGAGAGAGAGAGAGAGAGAGAGAGAGAGAGTTCGTGAAAGAGGGCAAGGAAGAGAGAAGTGCAACATCTTCATCAACCTTGTCTTGCATGCAAGAGAATGGTGATTTTGGAAGGAGAATGATGAGCAAGTGTGAGAGTCATCATCATCTTCTTCAACTCAGCCCTAATCAACATCCATTGTTATCATCAAACTCAGAATATCCTCTTAATCAAGGTGAGTTCCATTAGTTAGGAACTTAGGGAGAATTGCATGCTAAATGGGATAGTAAGATAATTGCCTGAATGTGCCAGTGTATGGAATATAGTGTAGTATTGATGATGCATGTGCTAATTTATATGAGTTATGATAACCTAAGTATGTAATTGCATATTAGGGTTTGATGTGGGATGTATTGGGACTGGTTTTTATGCAAACAATTAAGTATTTTCCAGTCTGAGTTACAGGAAATCGATTTCCCCATAATTGAAATCGATTTCTAGTAAGAAAATATGATTTTTGGGCATTCTACGCGCAGGTCATCGATTCTCCCATATTGGAAATCGATTTCCTGACACTGCATTGGAAAACAGAATTGAAAATAACATAACTTGAGTTTCGTAACTCAGAATTAGGCGCCGTTGGAGACATTGGAAAGCTAACGGAAAAAGTTATGAGATGACTAAACTTCCATAACCTTAGTATACACTTAAGTATTTATAAAATCCATGTGAATATCATTTTACCTTGATTACTAAAAGATAATGCTCGGTTAATTGATTTGTTAACCAAAGATGTTGAGGTCTTATAGCTTGTGAAGCTAACCATGTGAACCCAGAGGCGAGAAGGTCTTACTACTTTATGTAACTTGTGTATGTCGATTAACAAAATGTGGATATGGTAAGGTGAACCTTAGGATACCTAGATCAAGAGATGTGAATAAATGCTATCCTGCTATTCCTTTTTCTATCAAGCGACTTCTTCTGAAATCTTACAATCTAATGGTAGTAGTAGTAAATATGGACGAGGGTGAAATTCTGGTATGAAAGACTCAGGATGTCAATCACGATGTTAAGACACCTGATCTGTTATCAGCTTAGCTAAGGCAGGAAAGAATGATCCCCAAGTTTTTTGATTACCCCTTAAGAGGAAGGAGTCCATGAGTACTGGGACCATGTTAGTTCAGTCAACATATCCAGATTGTAAACTTCATTGGTTTTGTAATAGACCAAGCTATTGACCCTGAACCTGATGTTATACACGATGTTACAACATTCAAGACTGAACAAATAATACACTGCAGAAGATAAATAACACAGTGAATTGTTAACCCAGTTCGGTCAAACAACCTACTCTGGGGGCTACCAAGCCAGGAATAATATTTCACTATCAGTAGTACTATTTTATGTAAACAACCTTTGGTTTACAGATAAACAACCTTTGGTTTACCTAGTCACTACCCAATACAACCTTTATCTTAGAACTCCATCTAAGACAAGAGAACCTCTGCTCAGTCCCTAGTGATACCTAACTGTTACAACCCTGTAACAGCTATTTAAACAACTACAAGAATATATACTTGATCTTGATTCACATCTTCAATCAAGAAACAAAACAGTCAACTCTTACCTACAGGTTTTGAGTGAGAACAATACTTCTCTTACCTACAAGTTTCGAGAAGAACATGGCAGCCATCCCACAACCTGGGTGGTCTACCTTTACAAACCCTAAAGACTACATCTTTTCAATACTCGTCTTGCCTCTTTTTAAAACTAGGTTACAAAGGTTTCTTTTTATAACCTATTCCCATCTGGACTTGGGCTTACAATCGCAACATTACTAGTTGTTACAAATCAGCAGATATCTTTTGCTAAAAGAAAGGTCTTCAATCATAAGTTTCCTAATTTATATCCTAAATTAGAAACTGCTGAATCTTCAATATTCTGATTTGATTCTTCAATATTCTGACTTGATTCTTTTGACCTTTAAATCTGTGCCATACATGATTACATAATATTCCATATAATATTATGTATCTGTTGAGTATCAGATTGAATCTTCATGTTCCAGTTCTGCAGGCGCGATGTCATGAGTTGATGTCATTACATTCCATATAACATCTTGCTCTTGTACCTGTTTTGTTCTTATATATTTGTAAGACTTATACATTCTATTACATATTGCTGCTATCATATTTTAGCCAAACATAAATGCCAATCAGCCAATAAAAACATCAACAATCTCCCCCTTTGGCTTATTTTGGCTAAAACTTATACATTAAATTGCAGCAACACAACAAAAATATGAGCTTCAACTTTCAAGACAACAAAGATAAAAACTACAACCTTTAGAAGAACAGAACTTTTACATTCTCAGAATTGGGCTTCAATCTCTTTTGTTCTTCAGGTCTTCATAGTATCTTTGAACCACATCATAACATCTTCAATCCATATTGTCTTTAAATAATCCTTTGTTTCTTTTGACAATAGTGGACTTCAAAATACCTACGGTTATCTCTCCTCCTTTTTAGCCACAATATGACAAAGAGATTATCAATGTCATAACACCCTGATGAACATCACCCTCAACTTCCTCTGTGAAGTACACACATCATGGTGTACATGAGGAAGAAGATAGGGGAGGAATCCCTTACTTCCTGTAACTTAGAACACAAATCACAATTTTGTTCATAACTCAGATCACAAATCACAATTTTACAAGGTCCTTTAATAGGCATGACCATACATACGAACAAACACTTTTTGGTGGTCTCACATAAGAATTCATGATAGAAACACATAGCAACCCATCACAATACCAAACCCAGACACAACTTATTTGGAGACAAACGAAAATTATTCGTGATGTGCTGAGACTGAAGAGCAGAGATGATACCATTATATAGCCACTTAAATCCTTAGAAATTAACGATGGTCTTGGTCTTGGTCCATGGTCAAAGGTGTAATTAGGCAACATTCCCAAAAGAAATTACTCTTTCCAAGTCGGTTTTTAAATATTTATCTTGGAAGGAGTTATCTTTAAAATCAACGCATTCATAGTCAACAATTACACTTTACACCGTCCATTGATGCGTATAGATAGTATCAAGAAAAAATTTCTAGCTTAACTCAGCAGATACTATGTCTTTAAACATGTCATGACATCCTATTAGATATTGTCCCTTTTTACTACTCATGCACACAGGCCAAACCTCTTCAAATAACCTTGAGAAAACCATCCAAATAAATGACCGCCAAAAAGGACTAATAACTCCCCCTGTCCAAGATAACCTGTGCTTCTTTAAGCAAAAACTTGCACTAATGAATGGAAACATAAGACTCATCTTCATGTTTTCAAGAGCTTACTCTCTATTAAGCAAACCAGTTGAACACAGTCTTCGTTGCACTCTTTCACCTATAACCACAAATGCTCTTCACAGCCTCCTGAGGGATCTAACAATACAAGTAAGCTCCATATATTTAGATTAGCACATCTTCCCTTGACATGAACAAACGATGCTCCTTCTGTAGATGATTACTTGATACCATATGAAAACACAAAGAGATTGTCACATTCTCAACATGAAGAACTGTCACTTCTTACACTTGTTGAGCATAATCTCACCATGTTTATTTCAAATACATGATCTGCCAATTCAACACAAAAGCCCACTTGATTTGGAATTTCTCACATATTCCATAACAAATGTTTTTGGTTCACATTCGACACACAGTAAAGGCTGCCACAATCTTTTACTAACAGTAGAAGAAGCCTCCTCATCTTCAGATCACATTATCAGACATCCACCTTACTTGAAGACTTCATCATGACAGTAGTAATGTATTACCAGAACATACCACTAACATCTAGAACAGAATCTGCCCATTCATCCACATTATGTCAAAACTGCCACTTTAAACAATAATGTTGATTTTTCAACCTTCATATACACAGTCCCAGACATTCTTCCAGGAGAATAACACACAGTGATATTGTTACATCATGTAGGACATCAGTTTCATGCATAACATTAACCTTTCTCCCATTGCCAATGCTCCACCTACAACCGAGAGTTAGAACAATCCTGGAGTTCCATAAGCTCCTCCACTCAAAACACGGGTTACTACCAAGATTAGCATATAAAAAAGAGGATCTAGGAAAATACTAAAGGTGGAGAAAAACACAAGAAAGGGGGGATTGAACTGTGTTCTTTATCAATTAAAAATTCCCTTTCTTAATATTCTTTTCTTTCTTTTTGTATCTCATCTTTTGGATATGCTTTTATCGTTGCGGAAGCATGTTTGGAATGGAGTTGCATAACCAATGAGATGTTCATTATTAACTTCTTTGCATCATCAGAACTTCTGACTTGTCTCAATACAGTTCTGAAGATTTCTGCATGAAGGTTCTAAGTTAAAACGAATTATGCAAAAAGTAAAAGACACGTTTATTTTTATCCTGGTTCACCTTCTGAATAAGGCTACCTCCAGTCCACCTTCCTCAGGTGATTTTCCTCTCAACAGAGGTCTTAATCCACTAAAACCAAACTTAATTACATCTGCACGATCCTCCGTCGTGACTAAGATCCTGCACAGCCAACTGCTGTGACTAACCCTGCACAAGCTACCCGCGAGTGACTAACCCCTAGATGACAGAACCGTTCAGTGATCCCATCTGGATATAACATTCATCAATCTAGTAACCTGCACAGCCAACTGCTGTGACTGACCCTGCACAACCAACCTGTTGTGACTGACTACAATGAACTGTTCAGTGATCTCCATGAGATATAACATTCATTGACTCCTGGACTTCTGACCTTCACTTGGTCTCCAAGAGAATTTCCACAATGATTACCATCATTGTCTTCTCAAGCTTCTGACGTTTACTCGGTCGCTCAAGGCATCATCACCAATTCTTTTCAGAATTGTTCTACTGGAGATTACAAGTGTGCTTCTTATTCAAGCAGATTTTCTCCTATTCTGGAGCCTAAACACTTTCTCAGAAGATTCCTAAGAAATAACACACTCCGAGCAACAACTCTATGTGTTCTACAATTAATTACAAGAATAATACATAATCTAGTAGTCTTCTATTCTTGAAATTTTGGATGAGATCTTCTTCTTCTGAAAGCAGATTAAGAGCAACAACTCTTCTCTTGGTTGCTTCTTCTTGATCTTCATCTTCTTCTCCGATATTGATCATTAAGCTGATTTCAGCTGGTGACACATTAATCAACATCATTAAACATGAAACACTCTTCGAGCAACAACTCAGTGTATTCAGTTTCCTTTGTCTTTCAATATGATCAATTTAAGGCTTGATCAAGTATCCTTGGATGTCTTTTAATCTCCATTGGAGCATTCTGCATAACATGCAGGTTTTCTTCTTCATCTTCTGAGGGATTCTTCTTGTAGGAAAATGATGTGTATTTCAACATTTGATTATCATACACTTATTGTATGTTGCCTCTTGATGGAGCAGTTTGATTTAGCTTGTCAGCTTTCATGTTCATGCTCTTCATTTCCTTCTTTCTTTACAGAGGCTTATGGATAACAATACAGTAGATTGATTCATCACATACTGAGTATGTGTTACCTCTTGTGTAACTTTTGATGCATGATTTCATATTTCTTCATTTATACTTTCATGCTCAGCTTCTCTCTACAGATTTTCTCTCAAGATTTCTGTTTTTTTGCACTCTATAGTTGCACCTTGGATACACACTCTGGATATTCACTTAATGCATTTTTGGTGTACGAATGGGCACACATTCAAGTTTAAAGTTTGATCTATATATATATAGCTTGATGAGTTGCCGTTGGAATCTAGCCGTTGCAATTGTTTGAATATTTCTTTGAATACCTTCGTCTCGATTGGCTCATGAATGACAAGTGTTGCTCTTGGCAGAACCTTATCTTCAACATGATGATTACAGTTGATGGCGTGTTTCTTTGGTTAAGCTTTGTCTTTCTAACGTGCTTCATGTGGCTTGCTTCTTCAATCAATCTTGGGAGTTGTTCCTTTGAAATGTTGTAACCGTTTTGCTTATGATGATTGTCGCTACCGCGAAAAATGGAATCAGAGTCGCCACTAATATATTTATCCCATAAGGGAAAGGAATACCAGGAAACCTAACTCAAAATAAGAACAAGGTCTTTCGACCAGAGAACAGGGCACGGGAGTCGGTTACGCAAGGGGAAGGTGCTAGCACCCCTCACGCCCATCGTACTCGATGGTATCCACCTATGTTTGCTTCTATCTAAAGGGTGTCTAATGTCTAAAAACTAAATGCAAATGCATGCAAACGAAACACAGGGAAAAGAAGGAATTATTTACAAGTGTGTTCGCTTAGGCCCCGCGACCCAATGCCTACGTATCCTTTTCAGGAATCAGAACGACCGTAGTTCGGCTCCATAGTTTCCATTTGTTTTGTGTTTTTTAGTTGAACAGAGGTTAAAGTCGCACTCCACGATGCTCGACCTTTGGAGACTTATACGCCTAATTATGGAATGGATTCAACATGTTCTTAAGAATGCCACGAGGGCGAGAGACAGAAGAGAGTTTGAGCGTTTCGAGGAAATCCCTTAAGCAAGGGAAGCTCGAGTTACTCTTTGGTTTGTGTTTTTTATGAGTGGGAACTTACACCTGAATGGTACCCTTAAGCAAGGGAGATCCAAGCACTCGAACATTCCCTTAAGCAAGGGATGTTCAAGCTTCCATTCCCTTTTTAAGAATTTTCACTTTGATTATTAATGTTTTTGGTGTTTTCTTGGTATTTTTTAAGGGAATTTATTTCAAGTATTTATTAGATGTTTTAGAGTTGAAAAGAAAAAAGAAATGAAAGGGGAGACTAGCCTATTTTCTAAACCTAGAGTTATTCTAATCTAAGTCTAATGTTAACATGGTGACTAAATTCTAAAAGGAGCATTAAAAAGATATTAACAAAGTAGGCCAAAAATATGGCCAAGTCATACAACAAAATCACACCCAAAAGCATACAAAAATTAACATGTAGATGATACAAAAGAAATAAAAAAGGCAATTCAAAAATTAACCTAAAATATACTACTATTTTTATGAGTTTTTATGAGGGAGAATTCAATTAAAAGTCAAAATTAGTACTAGCCTAAAACCTAAATTCTAATAAGCCTAAACTAGTATTTTTATGATTTCTTTTTGTCATGAGAAATATTCTAGAGCTAAAGTTAATCCTAAAGTCAACCATCAAATTTTACTACTGATTTTTATATGTTTTTAATATCTAAAAAAAACTAGAGAGAAAAATACTAAAAGAAAAATTTAATCTAATTACAAAACATGAAAACAGGGGGGTTAAAATAGAAAATAATGGTGTAGTCAGCAATGAGGCACAAGGCCCAGACAAATTGGTCCATCAGAATTTTTTATGGAGATTTTTAGTCAAATAAAAACAACATGGGCGAAAGGGAGGTCTGTTGATAGCGTTTTCGTATAGGCCCAAGGCTTTGATTCAATCCAGATTTTATAAACCTATCAGATTATCAACTAAATTCAAATGTTCACATTAATTCCAACTAATCTCAATTAAAATCAGCTAATTGCAACTAATCTCCTTAATTAATTAATAAAAAATAGCAAAAGGGGATTAGGGTTACCAATTGAGACTTATCAGCTTCCCTCCCCAGAGAAAAATCTCTTCTCCCTCTTCACGAACTCAGAACGGCGCCGATAACCTCTCTCTCCGATGAACCCCCTTTGACCACCGTAAACACTACAACGAGATGGCGTCCTCTCAAACCTCTGCCTCACATCTCACTCTCTCGCACGCATCCCTTTCCGACCCGATCTCATTTCAGATTTTCTGCTTTCGATCTCAAATCTCAAAATCTTTCTCTCTCTCGTTCGGTTCCCTCATCTCCCTCCTTCGACTCAATCTCGATTTCGCTCACCTCTCTTCTTCTTCCCTGTTTCGCGATCTGAATCTTGACGCGGTGGTGTTGTTGCAGTTGATGGTGATTGATGATGCTTCCGATTTGCAGGTGTTTGTTGGAGATTCGTCTGAACCGATGCAATTTTGTATGAGGATTATTGAAGTTGTGTTGTGAAGTAGTGGAGCACGAAGATTAAGAGTTCTTCAACGGTGTTGCCAAGGTTGAAAGTGATGATGCAGCGGCGAAACCATAGCGGAGAAAGATGAAGATCAAGATTCATTGCTGAAGATTTAGTTATGCTTGAGATTCATTTTCTGAGTTCTTTCGATGATGAAGAAGATTACCAGAGAGAAAGAGGAAGGTCTTGAGGTGAGTTCCAACCTTTTTTTTTTTGGTTTTCTGTTATGTTTCTTTTCTTCTGATCTTTTCTGTTAGAGTCTTTTTTGTGATTGAATTGGAGAATTTTTGATGAGAGGTTGAAGATGAAGGTGGTTAGGGATCAATTCTGTAGATTGGAGAGGATTGAGAGATAGAGATTGAAGAGAGAATTGAAGTGATGAAGATGGGAGAGTGAGAGGAAGAGGATGATGATTGAGAGAAAATTGAGAAGTGAAGGATGAAGGAGGATGGTAATAATGGCGTGAAGAGTCTGAATCATGGACGAAGAAGAGATTATATAGGTGAGGGTGATCGAATCTGGTGCGTAGGATTGGTGAGAAACGGTTAGAGAATCTAAGGGTAGAGATTGAGCGGTTATAAGTTTGTTAGAGTTCTGTTTTTTCTGTTTTTAGTTAGTTAAAGGAGTTAGTTTGGTTAATGGTTTGGTTATTGAGTTTAAAAACAGTTAGCTTAGTTACAACACAGTTAAGCTGAAACTGAATTAAAAACAGGGGATTGATTGATAGGAGAATGGGTTAGAGGCTGGTTGATAACTGTCCGTAGTTTTGAAATTAAAAGGTGAGGGGGAAAGTTAGTTATGAGGTTTTCGAGAATTCGTTAGGATTGTGAGATGTCATGAATGGTTTGAAATTGATATGAAATGAGTCTGTTTCTTTGTAACGAACTCAGTGAGGTTTGGTTATGTTAAGGGGCTGTGCAGTATGGTAAATGGGCAATGTATCTTGACTTGTATGAGTGTTTAGCTGGATGCATGAGCTGTATGTATTGGATTGGGATTTTGTATGATTTGTTTTGTTTTCGAAACGGAAACGCTTGAAAATGCACTGCTCTTTGCTCTTGAATGTTTGATTTTTTACTGTATGACACTGAGTCTTTGTGCTAGTATAGGGCTGGTTCGATGTGGCTGAGTTGGTTTGAAAATGATTTGGACATTGGATATATGATGTGGTGAATGGTGCTGAATATGTGAATGCAACATGGTTATTTATTTGTGGATTTTGAATGAATGTTAGATAGGAATTGTTGCTGCTGATGTGGTTTTTTTTGTTTAGTATACAGGTGCAATTCGCTTGTGTAATGGAAGAGACGAACCGAGGCAAGCTTTGTCAAGAGACACCATTTTGGCTTATGTCCACTAGAATTAGCAACTTATTTAGAATTCGAAATAAAGATTAAATGTAACAAAACCTTCGGTACTTTGTAACACTTGTAAGAACTTCGTATAGAACTCGTGCCTTTGTAATACTGGATGCCTTAAGACTTTGTAACAAGTGTATGGCTTTTTTGTAATATTTGAGAAAAGGCACTTTGAAGTTTAAGCACAGAACTTGAAAGGTTTTTATGGTTTCAAAGTTGAAGATACAATCTGAAGTTCTTTATTTTGTGAAACTTGCATTCCTCTTGTATCTTGATGATGTACCTTGGGATTAGTCCTTGGAGTTTAAGATTGGTCCTTATCATGTACGTTGACTTGCCTTGACTGATAATGCATGGTGAACATTAAATGTGGATATAACTTTGTTGGTATAACCCTTTTGATCAACTTGAATGAATTTTGAATGGATACTTGAGTGAGATTCCATGGTAAGCTTTGCTTTTGCAACTTGAACTCCACGTCACATTCTAATCCCATCAAGCTTGTATGTTAAGAACTCATAGCCCTAAGTGGTAGCTTGAAATGAATATTTCACGATAATGAACCCAACTCAATCCAACTTTCAATAACCATTCGCATAAAACCAACGAGCAAATGCCTTAATAACAGTGAATTCACAACTCTGTATTTTGCACCACGACAAAGTCTTTCCTCAGTTGATGCCCTTCATATAACCATAATGCCTTAGGAGCCTTTTTGATGAAGACGAGGATTGAAGCACAGAAGGACACCTTAACATAAGATCCAATTACCCTTTGCTGGTGAACCTTGTAACTTGATGAATAAGAATTTCATGAATCAAACCCTAATTCCTTGATCCCCGTGCTCAAAGAACAACCAGGTGAATCAAGTTTATCTCAAGTAGGAGCCTCAAACCAATAGAACCCTAATCAACTAGAAGACCTCTGATCCCATGTCTCAAATTATTGGTTAATGAATGCATGGATTATGTTAGATGACCTAGTGGAAGGTATGCAAATGACATGAGAAGCTTAAGCCAGTTAGGAATAAATATGTGGGCAAATTTTGGGGTGCAACAGCTGCCCCTATTTAATCGTCTTAAACCTGAAGGTGAGATTGGCATTAGCCTTTCGAACATTCGAGGTAGAAGAAGATTAAATACTAAAGTACCAAAAAATTTGCGCTCCATGCGACAGATGGTTGTATTATTTCTTTTTCTTTTGGATGCCTCCGCTTAACAAGCTTCGACATGTAACAATGATATTCCCGTAGGATTTCCTCGAAGGAAAGAAGAAGCATTGTAATGCCTATTTGCAATAGGCAGGTGCAAGGGATTGGTTTGCCAGGACCCTATAGGGGAGTGTATGACAAATGTCCACAACTCGAAGGTCGGGACACTCATGACTAAAAGTCGGCAACTCAGAGCTCACAACTCGATGGTTGCTTTACTAGCCAACATAGAAGCCTTTCCAATCAAGAACTTAGAAGTCAACCCCCAAATTCCTCCTTTTTTGGTCATGTTTGCTTTCACATCTGATATTTTCAACTGAAGAAGTTCTGCTATCTCATCAACCTGAGGCTCTTTCTCCAGACCACTAAACGGTATGTCATTCGTAACTGGCAAACCAATCCAATAAGAATACTCCTCCAAAGTGGGCATAAGCTGATAATCAAGAAAGGTGAAACAATGATACATCGGGTCATAAAACTGCACAAGAGTCTCAAGAATCCCCTTTTCCACTTTGGTCTTCAAGATAGAGATCAATTTCCCATAGCGGCTTTTGAAGTTGTCAAGATTAGGAACCAAAGTTGCTAGCTCTTTCAATTCTTTTGCACTTGAATTCCTGAAAGTGTACTTCTTGATGCTTCTCTTTTGATCCATGGTACCTGTGATGTTTACAAAAAATGTCTCTAAGTTCCTTGAAAACCATTTGTGAATGTCATTTTTATGAATGCATGAATGCATGGTTTATGCATCAACCACAATCAAGAGCACACAAGATCACAGCAAGTCACACAAAATCACATAGTCCAGGTTCTTAGGTTCGACGTCACGAGCATGGAGCCATGGGTCTACCCATCCCACAAGGCGTGATCTAAGGAGTTTTGTACCTGCCAATCGGGTTCTACAAAGGTTCCCAGAGTTTTCAATATTCTATCGGATATTACCGGCACGCACAATTGCTCATGGGCGCCAACAATATGCCTAAAAAGACCTCGTCTGAGCGTAGTATCGCATGACAACAAGCTCAAATTGGTACTTGATCTTGTTTTTGAACTACATCCTAAAAGGCTTAGATTGGTTAAAAGGGTTCTAGGCCATTCAGCTTCTACGGACACTCACTACTGAAAGTAATAGCGTTATCACGATGGTTCGTAACAACCTCTACTACCTTCCATGAGGCCTCCACTGATTGGGGTTCCACCATATGACGCTCATGGTAAGGATTGCTCCTGACATGCGACTATTGGTCTTACCACCTCCTATCTCAAGTTACTCACCAAAGTTCGGGGTTAGAACTTTATCTCATCACAGAGGAACCATCGAGCACCAAAAAAGAAAAACAAGAAGGTAAACAAACAAAGCACACAACAGTATATACAAATAAAACACACAGATAAACAAAAATAGGCTTAACACACTTAAAACTGGATCCCCAGTGAAGTCGCCATTTTTCTGTAGCGGGGAAAATCTGATATCGAAGCCATAGGATTGACTCGAATCAATATTTCGTTTGAAATCGCCACCGCGCTTTATTTTTTCAAAGGAAAAGGGAAAAGAACGAAAAACCCAAAGTTTTGTTTTTAAAACAAGAAAGAGAACTCAGGTTCGGGTGTTGATTATACAAGGGGAAGGTTTTAAGCACCCCTCATATCTGTGGTACTCCATAGGAACCTTTTTGAAAATCTGTGTCGTGTGTGCTAAAAAACGGTTTGTTTTATTTTTAAAATAAGCTCAGCAAGACATTAAGTCTTGTGCCTACATACCTCCTTGGTGCAATGGAGAAGTCAGAGCTAATGTAGTTCCGCTTAAAAGGGAAAACGTTTTTAAAACGAATAAACACTTTATCGTCGTTGGAGAGAAATACTCAGCCATTGATCTTGAGCATGAGAACAAACGAGTTCTTTGCATCGCTAATGAAAGAAGGGCTCCAACTCGGATAAAATCGACGAGTATGCCACTAGCTCTCTCACGCGGAAAAGATCTCATTATATCAATCAATTTCAAAATCGTGGGGTATAACCACTCGTTTCGACAATTAATAGTGTCTAAACTTTTGAAGAAAAGAGGAAAAGGCCACTAAGGGCAAAAGATATTTTAAGAAAAGGTTTTGAAAAGGTTTGCAAACATAAGAAGGTTTTTGAAAAAGGGAGAAGATTTTGAAAACTTAAGAATGGGAAGGAGATGAAGAGGCTATCCTATTGCGTAAAATAAAAGCTAAGGAAAGAAACGGTCTAACCAAAATAAGAAGCCAACACTTGACATTATGAGTCAAGGTAGATTTCCCTTCCTTTGGACTTATCAATACCAACACATTTAACACTTGGGGATCCAGATGAACATATTATCTTAGCACCACTTCGCATTAAGCACATTAAAATTCTGACGAAAATCGGGCAGAGTAACGGCTGTTTTCGGGTAAAATCCTTATATCAATGCCTTGGAATTAACCATCAAGGGCTTTCAAGGAAATACCTACACACACAAACAAACAACAATCCAATGCCAGACAGACAGAATAACAACAGAGTAACAATATCATGAGGGTCCAGAGGTACTAAGTCCATAAGTACGAATCTCCAAAATGCTAGGGATAGTAACCAATAGTCCAAAAGAGAGCCTTAGGTGTTTTTTAGATTTTTGTTATTTATTAGTGTTTTAGCATAAAAGTAAAGTATGGTCCAAGTGGACAAAAGAAAAATAGCGGAAGCATAAACATAGCATCCAAATGGACAAAGAGAAAATAGCGGAATATAAATGTCCAAATGGACAAAGAGAAAATAGCGGAATGTAAATATGATGAAATGATAAAATAAAGCGATAAAGCGAGAAATATACAGAGCAATATAATAAAGTGCGGAAATTAAAGTCAATTGTTAGATGTTAATGATAACCATCTTGAAACTTATCAAGTATGTTATCAAAGTTAGTAATGAAGATCGATGGTGAATGAAGGATGTACTCGGATTTAAATTCAATAGAAATTTATCAGAAGCTTGATAAAATCATAGCGACTACACGATAAACCTCCATAAGTCTTAAATCAAACGCATACAATTCTCTTCCATATTTGATCTTTTTGATTCGGGACACAAAATATTGCGCTATGTTAAGCAGATCGCCAAGTGATTTATGTAGAAATCACCCTACAACGAGGCCGGTCAAAACTTTATGTGCTAATGCATACGAGAAGAACGATAGGTAGATCGTTTTCCGAAAGCAATACCGCACGAAAAGAAAAATGGTGAGTGATCTAGTCTTTACCAAGAATCCATAAGAATTCTCAAGGTATTAAGACTTTCATCGATCAAAATAAAGAGAAACAAAAGATGGAACCACATTAAAAGCTCCTTTCAAACATAATTTCAATCACATAATTTTGTAGATTTGGATTCTCATCCTATCGACGCCCTAAGTCCATTGAAATTAGAGAGAAATTAGGCCTCTAACTTGTGATTCAAAGAAAATATCAAAAGAATGGAGTAGAAGATGAGTTAGAACCAAAAACAAGTCAAAAATCACAAAAACAAGCATTCTGCCCAGATGTAAATCGATTTGCACAGAGTGTAAATTGATTTGCATAACTCTGTTTTCAAATCTGCGCAGTTTTTCAGTTATGTAAATCGATTTGCACCAGATGTAAATCGATTTGCACAACACAGTTTTCAAAAAAAAACAGCAAATAAAGAGAAGAAAACTTGTTTAAACATAAAACCAAACACCTTGTGATCTTGGGTCAATTTGTGCACGAAAATGTATCAAGTAAGCCAGCAAAACACATCAATGTAGCACCAAAGGTGCATCAAGCATAAACAACAATGGATCACATCTTGAATTATGGAATGGATCTAGAATTTTACCAAATCTTTCACAAACTTTGAATCTTCTTCAAGAACACACAACCACAAGCCTTGATCTCTCACAATTGATGAAGAAAAGTAGTGTTTATGTTGAGGTTTAGCTCTAAATTAGTGAGGTTCAAGATGTGACTCACTAATTTGTGTGGAAGAAATGAGAGCTTTGAGTGAGGGGTTTGGAAGAGGTGAGGAGAGAAAGAGCAAGAGTTTTCTTGGCTATCAAAGCTTGAAAAATGAGGAGGGGAATGCCTCAATTTATAGCAATTAGGCTTGGGAAATTTTGTGGCTTGGAGTTAGGATTGGAAAATAGAATTAGGCTTGGGAAAAGGATTTGGAGCCAAAAATGAAATCCAATGGTCTTGATGCAATCACATGAGGGTTTATGATTAAATGATGTAGAGAATCAAATGTAAGAACTAAGTCATGCTTCCCATGCTTGCAAATGATGTCAACACTTCAAAAAGCTGAAATTTGCCTTCATTTTTCCAAATTCGCACTGGTGCAATCGATTTACACTTTATGCAAATCTATTTACATTGCTGAAAAAAGGCAAAATCTGGGGCAAAAACAGTTATGCAAATCGATTGTTGTCTAATGCAAATCGATTTGCACTGATGGCAGAAGCAAATCTGGTGCAGAAACAGTTGTGTAAATCGATTTACACCTTATGCAAATCGATTTGCATAGTGAAAATGTTGAAAAATGCTCCTTTTGATGGATATTTTTACTTGATACCTACAAAACACAAACATACAAAAGCACAAGGCAATATTTTTGGTATTTTGGTTAGTAAAACAATATATACAAGACTAAAACATGGGTGCTCGATGATTCCCTTGCAGATGAATTGAGCACAACATCACTGGTAGAACTCTAAGTTGAAACTTCTTGATTGATGATTGTTATGCAAATGATGTGTGATCTTAGGGTCAAAAATTGGGGTATGAAAGATGCCCCTATTTAAGTTTCTTCGATTCGGAGATACGATGATTGGAAATCTTCGTTTTGACGAAATCGAAGAGACTTAAATATATAAAACACAATTTTTGAACCTAAGATGCTATGGAATGTTTAATGAATGTATATGATGAGAATAAAACGCGACAACAACGGGGAGCAAAAGGAACTCCACTGGGGAAAACAAATGTCTTGCTGGCACAACTCCACTGGGGAAGGCCAGGCTTTGTTGGAGAGACGAAACTTTGGTGGGAAAAGAAACTTCTCTAAGGAGAACATTTCGCACCAGAGAGGTTAAAGCATCACCTTTCGCTGGAGATGAGAAAAGGTGCATCCTCTTTCACTGGGGATGAGAAAATATGCATCCTGAATATGAATGCCATTCTTCCGTTAACGGAAAACATACCATCGTACCACTGATGATATGAAGAGATGTACCGCCGTACCACTGACGATAACACATACCAACGTTCCACTGAAGGCATGAGGAGATATACCACCGTACCACTGATGATATAAAAAAGAGATGATTCTTCGACGTACCACTGACGATGAAAGAGATGTACCGCCGTACCACTAACGATAACACATACCAACGTTCCACTGAAGGCATGAGGAGATATACCACCGTACCACTGATGATATAAAAAAGATGATTCATCGACGTACCACTGACGATGAAAGAGATGTACCGCCGTACCACTGACGATAACACATACCAACGTTCCACTGAAGGCATGAGGAGATATATCACCGTACCACTGATGATATAAAAAAGAGATGATTCATCGACGTACCATTGACGATGAAAGAGATGTACCGCCGTACCACTGACGATAACACATACCAAAGTTCCACTGAAGGTATGAAGAGATATACCACCGTACCACTGATGATATAAAAAAGATGATTCATCGACGTACCACTGACGATGAAAGAGATGTACCGCCGTACCACTGACGATAACACATACCAACGTTCCACTGAAGGCATGAAGAGATATACCACCGTACCACTGATGATATAAAAAGAGATAATTCATCGACGTACCACTGACGATGAAAGAGATGTACCGTCGTACCACTGACGATAACACATACCAACGTCCCACTGAGGGTATGAAGAGATATACCACCGTACCACTGATGATATAAAAAGAGATGATTCATCGATGTACCACTGACGATGAAAGAGATGTACCGCCGTACCACTAACGATAACACATACCCACGTTCCACTGAAGGCATGAAGAGATATACCACCGTAACACTGATGATATAAAAAGAGATAATTCATCGACGTACCACTGACGATGAAAGAGATATACCGCCGTACCACTGACGATAACACATACCAACGTTCCACTGAAGGTATGAAGAGATGCCCCTTTGTACCAATGATGGTGAAGAGCAATCAATACTTTTTAATGATTTGAGGATGCAAACACAAATGCATAATCTCAATATTCATCGCCCAGCAACCAAAATTCAATCCATGACCAAATGGAAAGAAGCTGTCAAAAAGACTGGACTAAGTGAGGGAGGAACTCACTAGTCTTCTGTTTGCAGACATCTGAACAGAATAACTGAAACATATTATCCACCTAGAAACAAATTCAGTGGGGATTTCCAAGGAAAGTGAGCTTTTTCTGCTTAAGACACTCTAAATGAAAGAGCGATCTGTTTGACAGTAAACTTCATGATAGCAAATGTGAATGTATGACTGTTTTTGATGCATGTTAATGATGCATATGCTGCCAAAACTTAACACAAGAATTAACTCAAGAGCTGGAGTACGAAAATAACATAATCAAGCATGTCTCAAGCTAAACACCAGAGCAGAAACTGCTATAACAATCTTTTGATGGCTTCAGAATAAATGCTACCCAACACTAGGGAACATTGGAGTTGAGAGAACAAAACAGTTGAGCTCTACACCATATTCGAACCAGGCCAAAGGTGCATTGAGTGGAACACATTCTTCTTCTTTTGCACATGAATATATCAACATATCCATTCCTTGTTAATGCACTCATGAATCAAAGTAAAACTTCCTTTTATATATTTCAAAAAAGGATTTTGTTGAGATCAATTTTCTTCCTGTTTCAAAAATTACTATCAACAATAAATGACATTTTGAGAGATATGAAAGAAATAAGATTGCCAATAAAGGGTAAAGGCTCAAACTTTTTTAATAGAATGGTAGCCTGCAAAAGGCAAGACTCCATGGATTATTACAAAGTTTGGAAAGTGGTAATTTTGTGGAAAAGGTACATTGAAATGTAATGACCCCGTCCTTTCTCTCAACTTGGAATTCCTAAGCAAAGGCTTCCGTTGAAATGTGTTGAACTTCTTTATGATAAACAGATGACTGCTGATGATCAAGTCTTGTCTGATGTAGTTACTTGCCATGAATCCCTAACTTTTGCCTGGACCGCCCTTTCGGGTTTACAATCCACCGGGTATTTTATTCTGTTTATGTTTCTAATTTTTGCCTGGACCGCCCTTTCGGGTTTTCAATCCACCGAGACGCTCTTTTTTGCGTAAGCCGCCCTTTCGGGTTTTCAACTTAGCGAGCTGTTCTTTTATTGTTTTTAGGCGAAGTATTTCTTGACTACATCAGCATTCACGGGACGTGGGAGCTCTTCTCCATCCATAGTTGCAAGAATTAATGCACCGCCAGAGAAGGCTCTCTTAACAACATATGGTCCTTCAAAATTAGGAGTCCACTTGCCCCTTGAATCGGAGGTGAAAGACAAGATCCTTTTGAGCACGAGGTCGCCTTCTCTGAATACACGAGGTCGAACCTTCTAATCAAAAGCTTTCTTCATTCTTTTCTGGTACAACTGACCATGGCATAAAGCCGTCATTCTCTTTTCTTCTATCAAATTCAATTGATCAAACCTGCTCTGACACCACTCAGCCTCAGATAACTTGGTTTCCATTAAAACTCTCAGTGATGGAATCTCAACCTCAATGGGGAGTACTGCTTCCATACCGTAAACCAATGAAAAGGGGGTTGCCCCGGTTGAAGTATGAACAGATGTACGGTACCCATGCAAAGCAAATGGGAGCATCTCATGCCAGTCCTTGTACGTAACAACCATCTTTTGCACAATCTTCTTAATATTCTTATTTGCTGCTTCAACAGCTCCATTCATCTTTGGCCTATAAGGCGAAGAGTTGTGATGTTCAATCTTGAAACTTTCACACAGTTCTCTCATCATGCTATTGTTCAGATTCGAGCCATTATCAGTAATGATCTTGCTCGGTACACCATATCTGCAGATGATGTTGTTCTTGATAAATCTGACCACAACTTGCTTTGTCACATTAGCATATGAAGCAGCTTCTACCCACTTGGTAAAGTAATCGATTGCTACCAGAATGAATCGATGTCCGTTTGAAGCCTTGGGTTCAATCATGCCAATCATATCGATACCCCACATAGAGAAAGGCCATGGAGAAGAAATAACATTGAGAAGTGTCGGAGGCACATGAATCTTGTCAGCATACACCTGACACTTGTGACACTTCTTTACAAACTTGTAGCAATCAGATTCCATTGTCAGCCAATAGTAACCTGCTCTAAGCATCTTTTTAGCCATCGAATGTCCATTGGCATGAGTACCAAAAGAACCTTCATGGATTTCATGCATCAACATGTCTGCTTCGTGTCTATCCACGCATCTGAGCAAAACCATGTCATAATTCCTTTTATACAAAACATCAGCATTGATGAAGAAACTTCCAGCCAATCTCCTCAAAGTTTTCTTATCCTTATTCGATGCCCCAAGTGGGTACTCTTGAGTCTGAAGGAAGTGCTTAATATCGAAATACCAAGGCTTTTCATCTGTTGATTCCTCAACTGCAAATACATGAGCAGGTCTATCAAGACGCCTGATTGTAATCTGAGGTTCCTCATTATGGAAGTTCACTTTGTACATGGAGGACAATGTGGCTAATGCATCAGCCATCTGATTCTCATCTCGAGGGATGTGGTGGAATTCAACTTTGTTAAAGAACGTCAACAACCTTCTGGCATAATCTTTGTAAGGGATCAAGCCAGGATGACGAGTTTCCCATTCTCCTTTAATCTGGTTAATCACAAGCGCGGAATCTCCATAAACATCAAGAATCTTAATTCTCAGATTAATGGCCTCTTCAAGTCCCATGATGCAAGCTTCATACTCAGCAATATTATTTGTACAATCAAAACATATCCTTGCAGTGAAAGGTACATGTGACCCATGCGGAGTGACAATAATGGCGCCAATTCCATGGCTATGAACGTTAGAAGCTCCATCAAAAATTAAACCCCACTTGGATTCAGGATCTGGTCCTTCTTCTGGCAATGGTTCATCCCAATCTTGGGATCTCAAATACATTATATCTTCATCTGGGAAGTCTATTCTAATAAATTGACGATCATCAATTGGTTGGTGAGCGAGGTACTATGCCAACACACTTCCTTTCACAGCTTTTTGAGCTCGATATTCAATATCATATTCTGATAATAACATTTGCCAGCGTGCAATCCTTCCAGTTAATGCAGGTTTTTCAAATACATACTTAATTGGATCCATTTTGGAAATCAATAGGGTGGTGTGGTTCAACATATACTGTCTTAGTCGGCGAGCAGCCCACACCAAAGCACAGCAAGTTTTCTCAAGCAGCGAGTATCTTGTTTCGCACTCGGTAAACTTTTTGCTAAGGTAGTATATTGCATACTCTTTTCGACCAGACTCGTCATGCTGACCCAACACACATCCCATTGAATTCTCAAGCACTGTAAGGTACATAATCAGAGGTCTTCCCTCAGCTGAGGGGAGCAAAATGGGAGGTTCAAGCAGATATTCTTTGATGTTGTCAAAAGCTTTCTGACAATCTTCATTCCACACACATCCCTGATTTTTCTTTAACAACTTGAAGATTGGCTTACAGGTAGCAGTCATATTGGAAATGAACCTAGAGATATAATTCAAACGTCCGAGGAAACCTCTCACTTGTTTCTCAGTCTTTGGTGCTGGCATTTCCTGAATTGCTTTGACTTTATCAGGATCTACTTCAATTCCTCTCTGACTGACAATGAAACCCAATAATTTTCCGGAACGGACACCAAAAGTGCATTTGTTTGGATTTAAGCGGAGACGATACTTTCTCAAACGCTGAAACAACTTTAAAAGATCTTCCATGTGCCCCTCCTCTGACTGGGACTTGGCAATCATGTCATCCACATAGACCTCAATTTCTTTGTGCATCATATCATGGAAAAGAGTGGTCATGGCCCTCTGATACGTCGCACCAGCATTCTTCAACCCAAAAGGCATCACTTTGTAACAGAATGTCCCCCATGGTGTAATAAATGTTGTCTTTTCCATGTCTTCAGGTGCCATCTTAATCTGGTTGTATCCTGAAAAACCATCCATGAAGGAGAAGACCTCAAACTTTGCCGTGCTATCTACCAACATATCAATGTGAGGTAGAGGAAAATCATATTTCGGACTGGCTTTATTCAAATCTCTATAATCAACACACATGCGAACTTTTCCGTCTTTCTTCGGAACAGGCACTATATTGGTAATCCATTGAGGATATACAGAAGTGACAAGGAAACCTGCATCTATCTGCTTCAAGACCTCATTCTTAATCTTTTCCGCCATATCAGGATGACTTCTTCTTAGCTTTTGCTTGACAGGAGGACATTCAGGTTTCAACGGCAAACGATGCTCCACAATATCTGTGTCCAACCCAGGCATGTCTTGGTAGGACCGCGCAAAAATGTCAACATACTCTTTAAGAAGCTCTACCATCCTCTTCTAACATCTTGACCAAGCAGTGCCCCAATCTTGACTTCCTTTTTATCCTCTTCAGAACCCAAGTTGATGACTTCTAACGGCTCTTTATATGGCTGAATGGTTTCTTCCTCATGCTCAAGCAGTCGGGAAATCTCATCAGGAATACATTCATCACTTTCTTCTTCCGCCTCATACACAGGACACTCGAAGTTAGGAGAGGGTGCAGGGTCATTACTTTCAACGGTTTTATTGATTAATCTGCACAAGTGATTATTATTTTAGGAAAAAGGGAAGATATATGCAAACATGTAATCGTGCAGATTATGGCAAATGAAAACATTTTTTAAGGTTTTTTGTGTTACCACTTTCCAGAAAAAGCAAAAAGATAAAAGCATGTATATGCAGAATCAAAATGACTTTTATTGATGATTTTAATGTTTAAAATAAACAGGAAAAAGCCCCAACAACTTCACTTTCATCTTGGGCAGAATGAAAGGATTTTGAAAAACATAAAAGCAAATTACTTTGAAGCATGAGTACATTCAGGAATGTCAATGGTGATCCAATTCTTAATCATCTTTCCATGGGTCACAAAGTTTGGCACTTCTGGCTCTGATTCGTCTTCAACAATAGCGTTCACTTCTGGAAAAGTCGGATGTAGAAACCCAGCACTATGGAACATCTCCTGATAAGGGTGAAAAGCAGATTCAGGCTTCATCACAGACTTGTCTGAGGCAGAAAATCCCAGACCAGCTCTATTCTTGTTCTCTTGCAGACTCACCACTTGTCCCCAAACTCCTGAATGTCCATTCTGAACCACTAGTTGAGCATCTTTGAAGGAGGCAATGGAAGCTTCGTCCTTTTTGAATTCATCATTAACAGACAGGGCTTGGAATGCAGTTCCAATGACTACTTCATCAGCCTCTATGGTTCGGAACGAAGAGAGATGACTAATCAGCAAAGCTTGTTCTCCATTCACAACGACCATCTTTCCATCTTTCACAAAATTCAACTTTTGGTGGAGAGTCGAAGTAACTGCCCCAGCCTCATGGATCCATGGGCGTCCCAATAAGCAACTATATGCAGGGAAAATGTCCATCACTTGAAAAGTAATCTTGAAGACAAATGGTCCAATACCAATAGGCAAATCAACCTCTCCAACCACTGATTTCTTCGATCCATCAAAAGCCTTGACAATCACATTACTA
Source organism: Vicia villosa (assembly GCF_029867415.1). Taxonomy (NCBI): domain Eukaryota; kingdom Viridiplantae; phylum Streptophyta; class Magnoliopsida; order Fabales; family Fabaceae; genus Vicia; species Vicia villosa. The sequence continues at coordinate 1,014,777 of NW_026705155.1, read as the reverse complement.
AATCTCATTGGTGTGCCACCATAAGACAACTTAGCAAGAGTGGATTTAGGCATGACATTCAGAGATGATCCAGTATCAATCAACACATTAGACATTGAGTCCTCTTTGCAACTGACAGATATGTGCAAAGCCAAATTATGATTTCTTCCTTCCTCAGGCAAATCTTCATCACTGAAGCTCAAATTGTTACATGCAGTGATATTACTCACAACCCCATTAAACTGATCCAGCGTCACATCGTGATCCACAAAGGCTTGATCAAGTATCTTCATTAAAGAATCCCTATGAGCAGGAGAACTCGTCAGCAGCTCCATTATAGAGATCTTGTACGGAGTACGATGCAATTGATCCACAATCTTATAATCACTCATCTTGATAAGTTTCAAAATCTCATCCATCTTCTTTCCTGAAGATGACCCATCATTCCCTTTTGACACATCATTCACAAGCACTTGAGTAGGATTCCTCTGGACGTCCACAACTGCTTGAGGTTGAGTAAAAACTCGTCCACTTCTAGTCACTCTACTAACATCTGCTATATTCTCAAGAGAAGACAGAGACTTAATCTCGACTTCTTTTCCATCTTCCAACATGGTGGCATTGTATCTGTAAGGTATAGCTTTGTCAGAACTATAAGGTACAGATCTAGGCAAACATATCACAAGAGGTTCCACAGCAGCTTTGCCATAGTAACCGATCTCTACACATTCCGGAATTTCAAAGCATGGTTCAATCACATTGACATCATCTTCATCTCTATCCCTCAGAATCTCAATGAGCCTTTGATCTATCATCTCTTGTAAATCTCTTTTCACAACGTAACACCCTCGAGGATTAACTGAACAAATCCTACAAGCAGCATGATTATGCTCATAATGACTATACTCACACAGAGTGGCATGCATCTCTATCAACGATCCTCTGATGTGTTCCACACGATAAATCTTATACTTCCCAGGGCATCCATGCACCATATTCACAGCAGATGCTTCATGAGTCGGCAGTGGGTTGTTCTGCACATTTGGGCCAATATCACGGAAAGAAAGCATTCCAGAACGGACCAATCTCTGAACTTCATTCTTTAAGGACCAACAGTTTTCCAAATCATGCCCAGGAGCATTCTGATGAAAAGCACAAGTGGCATCAGCTTTGTACCACCAAGGGAGTTTCTCTGGAACGGGAGGCGGTGACCTTGGTTGAACCAGCTTCTTATGAATTAGAGCAGGATACAGCTCTGTGTACGTCATAGGGATAGGATCAATATTAACACGAGGATACGGATTCCGCCTTGCTGGTTGTTGATTAACAGGGGCTACAGGCACCAAATTCACAACAGGAGTTACTGACGCCACTTGTTGAGATTGATTTCTGAATCGACTATTTCTCCCATGAGAAACAGCATTAGCATCTGATTCCTTCTTCTTCTGAAATGAAGAACCATACTTCTTCGCACCACCAGACGAATTGTCATTCCGAACCAGACGACCTTCTCGCACAGCTTCTTCCAACCTGACACCCATACCCACCATTTCGGTGAAGTCTACAGGAGCACTTGCAATCATCTTTTCATAATAAAACGGACCAAGAGTTTTCAGAAAAATCTTAGTCATCTCTTTTTCTTCCATCGGAGGAATCACTTGGGCGGCAACCTCACGCCATCTCTGAGCATATTCCTTGAAGGATTCCTTTTCTTTCTGCATCATAGCTCGCAATTGATCTCTATCAGGAGCCATGTCCACATTATACTTGTATTGCTTCACAAACGCCTTAGCTAAGTCATTAAAAGTGCGAATATGGGTGCTATCAAGGCCCATATACCACTTAGAAGCAGCTCCAGTCAAACTGTCTTGGAAGTAGTGGATCAACAGACGTTGATCATCAGTGTGAGTGGACATCTTCCTTACATACATCACCAGATGTGCCTGAGGACAGGAATTTCCCTTATACTTCTCAAATTCAGGCAGTTTGAACTTAGCAGGTACTTTCACATTAGGAACAAGGCAGAGATCATGCACATTCTTTCCAAACAGTTCTTTCCCACGCAGAGCTTTCATTTCTTTCTGCAATTCTTCAAACTGATCTTGGAAACCATCCATTCTGTCATGAATTTCACTTGGAGCAGCATCATAAATGGGCTCTGGGACAAAAGGACCAGTATGAACAACAGGGGACGTGTTGACCATAACAGGAGTCAACGGACGAGTCATCTCAGGAACAGACAAATAATCTTCAGGCATGCCCCAGGGATATCCATTAGGCATACGTTGCTGAGTAGCACCAACAGGAACAGCAGGAATGGTTGTAGCAGCAATTTCAGAAATCATAGTGGTCTGACCCTGAGCTTGGGCATTGGGAGGAGGAACTTGATTCTGATTCTGATTCTGAGCAGCCATCAACGTCTCAACTAGAGCCGTGAGACGATCCACACCAGATCTCAAAGTAACAACCTCTTCACGTAGCTCACGATTCTCTTGTTCAAGACCTTCCATCTTCTTCTTGCAGTTAGCTCGAGTATTATACCGGTGAGACAGCTTGATTCAATTCTGTATGAAGAACACTGAATAAGACCTCGGGAATACTCTCGGAAGCAAGACCAAAATGCAGAATGATGCATGAAATGCAATGCAAATGATTTTTATTATTATTGGTTTTCAAGGAACTTTAAGACATTAATTGTAAACATTAGCAAAAACAACATAAAACATAACAATATTCTTTCATTAGTAATAGAAAAGCTTACAAAAGGATTCAAAGATCCAAAATTACAAAACAAAGGAAAAGTTAGAAACTAGAAGGGAACACTTCTGATGAAGATTCAACTCCTCTCTGCAGCTTCCTACGGAGCTTCTCCAACTCATCTTCATAAAAGGCCTTCAAATGAGCATTCTCGACCATCAGCTTATCAGCAACTTCCTTCCATGCAACTGAATCTTCTTGTTGTCTCTTTCGCTTTTCACCATGTTGTTGAAGCAACTCTTCTTGATGACGGATTTGATCATCCTTTTCCATCAACCAACCATCTTGTATATCAAGCATTTCATCCTTTTCTTTCAAATGTATCTTCAACTCTTTATTCTCCATTTCCAAAGCATGAAACTTCTTCTCCCAAGCGTCTCTTTCCAATCTCATCTTAGCCACGAGCTCTAGATGCCCCTCACTACTTTCGACAGGAATAGTGGAAGACAAAGGTGGAGTAATGAGTAGAGAAGGCTCCTCGAGTAAATAAGGCATCTGAAAAGTATGAGCTCTAGCTTGAACCCAATCAGTGTAGTCTTTGAGAGCAACACATTGTTTCGTTCCCAAATGTCTCTTCCTATCAACATGGTGCCAAGCACGCACAAACCGATTTCTCATATCTGAATTTCCATCTTGATTAAGATAGAAGATCCCTGACACAAGAATACTAGCGGGTCGCTCCTTCATGGGATAGCAAAATTGACGCCTTGCAAGAATGGGGTTGTAGGTAATTCCTCCTTGTATACCAAGAAGAGGTACATTAGGGAATTCTCCACAACGATCAATAATCTCACCAATGTCATAAGCAGGATTGTACCAATGGATATTCCCATTAGTAAGAGGCATGATCTTCTGAGACCATGAGAGACCATCAGGATTGTTCAAGAAATTCTTAGTCTGAGGTAAGTGCGAAATAAACCACTTATAGAGCAAAGGAGTGCAACAGTTGATAAGTCCACCTTTCTTATCATTCCTATGGTGAATGGAATGATAAGTGTCCCCAAGCAAAGTAGGTACAGGATTCCCAATCATGAAGATCCGAATCGCATTAACATCGACAAAATTGTCAATGTTGGGAAAGAGTATCAAACCATAGATGAGCAAGGCCAAAAATGTCTCAAAAGCAATCATACTTCCTTTACTAGCCAACATAGAAGCCTTTCCAATCAAGAACTTAGAAGTCAACCACCAAATTCCTCCTTTTTTGGTCATGTTTGCTTTCACATCTGATATTTTCAACTGAAGAAGTTCTGCTATCTCATCAACCTGAGGCTCTTTCTCCAGACCACTAAACGGTATGTCATTCGTTACTGGCAAACCAATCCAATAAGAATACTCCTCCAAAGTGGGCATAAGCTGATAATCAGGAAAGGTGAAACAATGATACATCGGGTCATAAAACTGCACAAGAGTCTCAAGAATCCCCTTTTCCACTTTGGTCTTCAAGATAGAGATCAATTTCCCATAACGGCTTTTGAAGTTGTCAAGATTAGGAACCAAAGTTGCTAGCTCTTTCAATTCTTTTGCACTTGAATTCCTGAAAGTGTACTTCTTGATGCTTCTCTTTTGAACCATGGTACCTGTGATGTTTACAAAAAATGTCTCTAAGTTCCTTGAAAACCATTTGTGAATGTCATTTTTATGAATGCATGAATGCATGGTTTATGCATCAACCACAATCAAGAGCACACAAGATCACAGCAAATCACACAAAATCACATAGTCCAGGTTCTTAGGTTCGACGTCACGAGCATGGAGCCATGGGTCTACCCATCCCACAAGGCGTGATCTAAGGAGTTTTGTACCTGCCAATCGGGTTCTACAAAGGTTCCCAGAGTTTTCAATCTTCTATCAGATAGTACCGGCACGCACAATTGCTCATGGGCGCCAACAATATGCCCGAAAAGACCTCGTCTGAGCGTAGTATCGCATGACAACAAGCTCAAATTGGTACTTGATCTTGTTTCTGCAATACATCCTAAAAGGCTTAGATTGGTTAAAAGGGTTCTAGGCCATTCAGCTTCTACGGACACTCACTATTGAAAGTAATAGCGTTATCATGATGGTTCGTAACAACCTCAACTACCTTCCATGAGGCCTCCACTGATTGGGGTTCCACCATATGACGCTCATGGTAAGGATTGCTCCTGACATGCGACTATTGGTCTTACCACCTCCTATCTCAAGTTACTCACCAACGTTCGGGTTAGAACTTTATCTCATCACAGAGGAACCATCGAGCACCAAAAAAGAAAAAAAAGAAGGTAAACAAACAAAGCACACAACAGTATATACAAATAAAACACACAGATAAACAAAAATAGGCTTAACACACTTAAAACTGGATCCCCAATGAAGTCGCCATTTTTTTGTAGCGGGGAAAATCTGATATCGAAGCCATAGGATTGACTCGAATCAATATTTCGTTTGAAATCGCCACCGCGCTTTATTTTTTCAAAGGAAAAGGGAAAAGAACGAAAAACCCAAAGTTTTGTTTTTAAAACAAGAAAGAGAACTCAGGTTCGGGTGTTGATTATACAAGGGGAAGGTTTTAAGCACCCCTCATATCTGTGGTACTCCACAGGAACCTTTTTGAAAATCTGTGTCGTGTGTGCTAAAAAACGGTTTGTTTTATTTTTAAAATAAGCTCGGCAAGACGTTAAGTCTTGTGCCTACATACCTCCTCGGTGCAATGGAGAAGTCAGAGCTAATGTAGTTCCGCTTAAAAGGGAAAACGTTTTTAAAACGAATAAACACTTTATCGTCGTTGGAGAGAAATACTCAGCCATTGATCTTGAGCATGAGAACAAACGAGTTCTTTGCATCGCTAATGAAAGAAGGGCTCCAACTCGGATAAAATCGACGAGTATGCCACTAGCTCTCTCACGCGGAAAAGATCTCATTATATCAATCAATTTCAAAATCGTGGGGTATAACCACTCGTTTCGACAATTAATAGTGTCTAAACTTTTGAAGAAAAGAGGAAAAGGCCACTAAGGGCAAAAGATATTTTAAGAAAAGGTTTTGAAAAGGTTTGCTAACATAAGAAGGTTTTTGAAAAAGGGAGAAGATTTTGAAAATTTAAGAATGGGAAGGAGATGAAGAGGCTATCCTATTGCGTAAAATAAAAGCTAAGGAAAGAAACGGTCTAACCAAAATAAGAAGCCAACACTTGACATTATGAGTCAAGGAAGATTTCCCTTCCTTTGGACTTATCAATACCAACACATTTAACACTTGGGGATCCAGATGAACATATTATCTTAGCACCACTTCGCATTAAGCACATTAAAATTCTGACGAAAATCGGGCAGAGTAACGGCTGTTTTCGGGTAAAATCCTTATATCAATGCCTTGGAATTAACCATCAAGGGCTTTCAAGGAAATACCTGCACACACAAACAAACAACAATCCAATGCCAGACAGACAGAATAACAACAGAGTAACAATATCATGAGGGTCCAGAGGTACTAAGTCCATAAGTCCGAATCTCCAAAATGCTAGGGATAGTAACCAATAGTCCAAAAGAGAGCCTTAGGTGTTTTTTAGATTTTTGTTATTTATTAGTGTTTTAGCATAAAAGTAAAGTATGGTCCAAGTGGACAAAAGAAAAATAGCGGAAGCATAAACATAGCGTCCAAATGGACAAAGAGAAAATAGCGGAATATAAATGTCCAAATGGACAAAGAGAAAATAGCGGAATGTAAATATGATGAAATGATAAAATAAAGCGATAAAGCGAGAAATATAAAGAGCAATATAATAAAGTGCAGAAATTAAAGTCAATTGTTAGATGTTAAAGATAACCATCTTGAAACTTGTCAAGTATGTTATCAAAGTTAGTAATGAAGATCGATGGTGAGTGAAGGATGTACTCGGATTTAAATTCAATAGAAATTTATCAGAAGCTTGATAAAATCATAGCGACTACACGATAAACCTCCATAAGTCTTAAATCAAACGCATACAATTCTCTTCCATATTTGATCTTTTTGATTCGGGACACGAAATATTGCGCTATGTTAAGCAGATCGCCAAGTGATTTATGTAGAAATCACCCTACAACGAGGCCGGTCAAAACTTTATATGCTAATGCATGCGAGAAGAACGATATGTAGATCGTTTTCCGAAAGCAATACCGCGCGAAAAGAAAAATGGTGAGTGATCTAGTCTTTACCAAGAATCCATAAGAATTCTCAAGGTATTAAGACTTTCATCGATCAAAATAAAGAGAAACAAAAGATGGAACCACATTAAAAGCTCCTTTCATCCATAATTTCAATCACATAATTTTGCGGATTTGGATTCTCATCCTATCGACGCCCTAAGTCCATTGAAATTAGAGAGAAATTAGGCCTCTAACTTGTGATTCAAAGAAAATATCAAAAGAATGGAGTAGAAGATGAGTTAGAACCAAAAACAAGTCAAAAATCACAAAAACAAGCATTCTTCCCAGATGTAAATCGATTTGCACAGAGTGTAAATCGATTTGCATAACTCTGTTTTCAAATCTGCGTAGTTTTTCAGTTATGTAAATCGATTTGCACCAGATGTAAATCGATTTGCACAACACAGTTTTCAAAAAAAACAGCAAATAAAGAGAAGAAAACTTGTTTAAACATAAAACCAAACACCTTGTGATCTTGGATCAATTTGTGCACGAAAATGTATCAAGTAAGCCAGCAAAACACATCAATGTAGCACCAAAGGTGCATCAAGCATAAACAACAATGGATCACATCTTGAATTATGGAATGGATCTAGAATTTTACCAAATCTTTCACAAACTTTGAATCTTCTTCAAGAACACACAACCACAAGCCTTGATCTGTCACAATTGATGAAGAAAAGTAGTGTTTATGTTGAGGTTTAGCTCTAAATTAGTGAGGTTCAAGATGCGACTCACTAATTTGTGTGGAAGAAATGAGAGCTTTGAGTGAGGGGTTTGGAAGAGGTGAGGAGAGAAAGAGCAAGAGTTTTCTTGGCTATCAAAGCTTGAAAAATGAGGAGGGGAATGCCTCAATTTATAGTAATTAGGCTTGGGAAATTTTGTGGCTTGGAGTTAGGATTGGAAAATAGAATTAGGCTTGGGAAAAGGATTTGGAGCCAAAAATGAAATCCAATGGTCTTGATGCAATCACATGAGGGTTTATGATTAAATGATGTAGAGAATCAAATGTAAGAACTAAGTCATGCTTCCCATGCTTGCAAATGATGTCAACACTTCAAAAAGTTGAAATTTGGCTTCATTTTTCCAAATTCGCACTGGTGCAATCGATTTACACTTTAAGCAAATCTATTTACATTGCTGAAAAAAGGCAAAATCTGGGGCAAAAACAGTTATGCAAATCGATTGCTGTCTTATGCAAATCGATTTGCACTGATGGCAGAAGCAAATCTGGTGCAGAAACAGTTGTGTAAATCGATTTACACCTTATGCAAATCGATTTGCATAGTGAAAATGTTGAAAAATGCTCCTTTTGATGGATATTTTGACTTGATACCTACAAAACACAAACATACAAAAGCACAAGGCAATATTTTTGGTATTTTGGTTAGTAAAACAATATATACAAGACTAAAACATGGGTGCTCGATGATTCCCTTGCAGATGAATTGAGCACAACATCACTGGTAGAACTCTAAGTTGAAACTTCTTGATTGATGATTGTTATGCAAATGATGTGTGATCTTAGGGTCAAAAATTGGGGTATGACAGATGCCCCTATTTAAGTTTCTTCGATTCGGAGATACGATGATTGGAAATCTTCGTTTTGACGAAATCGAAGAGACTTAAATATATAAAACACAATTTTTGAACCTAAGATGCTATGGAATGTTTAATGAATGTATATGATGAGAATAGAACGCGACAACACCGGGGAGCAAAAGGAACTCCACTGGGGAAAACAAATGTCTTGCTGGCACAACTCCACTAGGGAAGGCCAGGCTTTGTTGGAGAGACGAAACTTTGGTGGGAAAAGAAACTTCTTTGGGGAAAACATTTCGCACCAGAGAGGTTAAAGCATCACCTTTCGCTGGAGATGAGAAAAGGTGCATCCTCTTTCACTGGGGATGAGAAAATATGCATCCTGAATCAGAATGCCATTCTTCCGTTAACGGAAAACATACCATCGTACCACTGATGATATGAAGAGATGTACCGCCGTACCACTGACGATAACACATACCAACGTTCCACTGAAGGCATGAGGAGACATACCACCGTACCACTGATGATATAAAAAAGAGATGATTCATCGACGTACCACTGACGATGAAAGAGATGTACCGCCGTACCACTGACGATAACACATACCAACGTTCCACTGAAGGCATGAGGAGATATACCACCGTACCACTGATGATATAAAAAAGATGATTCATCGACGTACCACTGACGATGAAAGAGATGTACCGCCGTACCACTGACGATAACACATACCAACGTTCCACTGAAGGCATGAGGAGATATATCACCGTACCACTGATGATATAAAAAAGAGATGATTCATCGACGTACCACTGACGATGAAAGAGATGTACCGCCGTACCACTGATGATAACACATACCAACGTTCCACTAAAGGTATGAAGAGATATACCACCGTACCACTGATTATATAAAAAAGATGATTCATCGACGTACCACTGACGATGAAAGAGATGTACCGCCGTACCACTGACGATAACACATACCAACGTTCCACTGAAGGCATGGCCATCGAGAGGCCAATTGACGTATGCTAACAAAGATGTCCTTCGTACGAATGATGCGATTTTAGAAATAGAGTCCCTACAGGCTAGGGAATGCGTAGACGTAGGCACGGGGTGACCGTTCGAGACAGTCATTAGATCTCATGGCCATCGAGAGGCCAATCGACGTATGCTAACAAAGATGTCCTTCGTACGAAGGATGTGATTTTGGAATTAGAATCCCTATAGGCTAGGGAATGCGTAGATGTAGGCACGGGGTGACTGTTCATGACAGTCACTAAGTCCCATGGCCATCGTGAGTCCAATCAACGTGCATAAATGTAGATGTCCTTCGTGCGAAGGATGCGATTTTAGGAATAGAATCCCTATAGGCTAGGGAATGCGTAGACGTAGGCACGGAGTGACCGTTCAAGACAGTCACTAGATCGCATGGCCATCGAGAGGCCAATTGACGTGCGTAAACGAAGATGTCCTTCGTGGGAAGGACACGTAGTTGTAAGAATACAAGGATATATAAGGAAAGTCCCTACAGTCTAGGGAGTGCGTAGATATAGGCGCTGAGTGACCGTTCATGACAGTCACTAGGTCTCATGGCCATCGAGAGGCCAATCAACGTGCATAAATGTAGATGCCCTTCGTGGGAAGGACATGGTCTTGGAAATAGAGTCATTGCAGGCCAGGGAACGCGTAGGAACACCTGCAAAAATTAAAATGCAAGGCATTCGCAGTATATAAATTGCACATATATATAATAAGCACGTAAGCACATAAGCCCTAGGTTCATAGGTTCGACGTAACGGCTAAGGGTGCCTACCCTTCCCAATGGTATGTTCTAGAAGGTCTCACGGGGTCGTTCGTAGCCGCCGAGACTTTTTGTCTCTTTGGATTTTAGAACAACTCATTTTATCCATGAGGTTCGAATTTTAGGGGTAGGTTCTCAAAGAGATCAGTAAAATACCAAGTCCAGCCCTCAACAAGGTCAAGCCTCGTATCAGACATTTCTGGATATTCAACCTGTAATACGGTGAACTGACTTTATTTGAAATGTGAGGATACCTAGAGTCGCCACCGACTTTTATTTTATCCAATTGGAAAGGCAAAAAGAACAGGAAAGACCTTTGAAAGATTTTGAGTTCGGGGGTAGGTTATACAAAGGGAAGGTGTAAGGCACCCTTTGCATCCATGGTTATCCATGGGCTCTTAATTGCTTAGCTCACTTGTTTGTTTTGAAAAGTGTCATGTGTGAATAGTAAAAAGATTTCGTTAAGGACTTTAGCTTGTAAATAAGCGTAGCCTTGTTTTGAAATTGTTTTGGAAAGAGAGGTGTGAAAAGTATTTTGAATCTGTTTGAATTGTGAGCAAGCAATTTGAGAACTACCTACCCTAAGTTAGTCTTTCGTGTTCTTTAAGTCTTTCGGGCGAAAGGGTCTATCCATACCATGAGAGGGCAAGAAGTCTTTCAATTGGATGTGCGGGTCATCGAGAATAATCGTTCGCCACAAGACTGTCCCTACCATAAAGAGGGCAGGTAGTCTAAGGGAAGGATATAATAGTCATTAATCTTTTTAGGCATCATGCGAGGATACCTTAGCAATTGGGACAGTTACTTTTATAAGGCAACCTCGAGGGAGTTTCAATAACTTTGAAGGCAACATTGCTTTAGGTATCCTCGGAATTGAGGGGCTTTGACTATTTAGTACAATTAAAGGCAACAGGCAACAATAAGGCAACAGGCAACAAGAAGGTTTACCCTAAAGGTGTGTGGGTGCACGATCATGTGGTTAACTTCAATTACATTTATCTTGTAATTTAGGTGATCTACGTTCAATTCATGGTTATCACTCCCTAAATTACTAACCACGCAGTTAATATCATACGGAAATTAAAAGCGGAAAGATGAAAGTCCTACGCTATTACAATAAACACCTGCGGGGATGGGGGAAATTAAAGGCAAAAACCCTTATGGGGTACAGAAAAAATAAAGGCGCATCTTCGAATAAAACCCTTATGGGGTACAGAAAAAATAAAGGCGCATCTTTGAATGCCTTGATCTTCCTCGAACATTAACTCTGAACATCTGAGAATTAAACAGGAAAATAATAGGGAAATGAGTGTATGGGAAATTCTTGGCATTGAAAACAAACCTCAATTTAACCTCTAGGTAAAAATCAAAATAAGAGGTAAAATAATTTAAATAATAAAAAAGGAAGGATCAGAACTTAGCTTTTCAATTGCCCTGGCGTGTAGTCGGAAGATTATTGATTAATCCTGAAAATCAGCCACGAAGGACGTTAGTGCATGAATGATCCATAAACCCTAAAAAGGTTTACAAACCTTACCCTTAAACCAAAGGTTTATTCAAGAAAACTGATTGTGACCTATAGGGTTTGTAAGGCTTAAAAAGTGCATTGATGTATAACACCTACCATTGACAGTGATTAGTTATCATGCATAAAATCAGGGTTTAAGGCATTCAATTAACCCAAAAAATAATATTAGCCTAAAAAACAATTATTTTAATGTTATGAGAAAAGTTGGGTTTTCGATTAAAAAAGTGGTGATTATAATTTTACTATGTAAAAAAGAAATTTATTAAGATAAGTAAAAAATATAAATGATAATAACTATAATAGAAAAGAAAAATAAGGAAATTAAAATAGAAATATTCATGTAATTAAAATAAAAGGAAATTGAGAAACTTAGCTCTGATCCAGTGTGTGTGCTTCATAGAGGTCCATGGTGGTCCTGCAGCTTCCTAGGACGTCAGATCTGCACGGCTGGGCATCTGATGGTGAGAATGAAAAGGCGCACCGTAGGCTTATGCTGATCACGCGGCCTGGATCTGTAAGATCAACCTAGCAAAATAATTATAAAAATTTGCAAGAGGCAGGGTTCGAACCCTTGCCCTTGCCTATCAAGACCTTCATACGCTTGCTTTTGCCAACTGAGCCACCCAATTGATTTGTACAGGTAATAGATGAAAACAAAAATAAATGAAAACGTGTAATAAATGGCCAAGAGTCAAACGTGGGATCCACCTGGAGTGATGGTGACTAATCGCGATAAGAGAGAGGCGGAGATTTCGTTGACTGGCCAATGAGAGGGTTGGGTCACTCCACGTGTGATGGTCAAGATTTCTACCATTACTGTTCATCATCTTCTCCATGTTACCTGCGGAAACTCATGCGATTTTTCCCATGGATTTACCTGCGAATTTCGCAACGATTTCTGGAAATTCTGAAAACCTGCAAATACGATTCAGAAAAACACATGTAGCGACCCAGGTCTACTATTTAACAAGTTATGAATTGGATGGGACCATCGTTTTGGTCTGGAAAGGGTTGTATCATGCAAACCGAACCAAGAGAGCTCCTTGCCCTAACCATGGTGTTTCTGTTGTTGTGCGTTAAAGCTTCCATTTAAGGACTCAAATCTCCTCTAAAATATGACATAAACTCAAACAAACTGTCAAATCCCATTAAAACATACGAATACGTGCAATACAAAAATTAAGAGATATGGATGAACATGAGCAACGTAGTATGAGTATTTACGTGACATGGGACTCATGCTTTAGTTCTTGCTTACCCTTTGATACCTTGTGAATAAATTGGGACGGTTTGTATGGCTAGATGATGGTTGCAACTTGTGATACGACTTCACACACTTTTTGAGATTTTTTTTAAGTTGGAACCCTAGCTTGTTCTCCTAATTTTCGTCCCTCCTCTTGTATGGATGGCTTGGAGTATTTATAAGGTTTAGAATTAGGTCAAGAGTTTCTTGGAAAATAAGTTTGATTAGTAAGAGAAAGATTGGAGAAAATTTGATTTAAAATTGATATTGAATCTTTCTATTTTTGCCCAATATTGAAAATCAGTGAACTTGTACACCTTGCCATTTCCTCATACTTCAATATTTTTCCAAGTTCTTGGATTTTTTAGAAACCTTAGAGAGTCCTCTATCCAGTGTCTTTGTTCTCATATCAAAATGATTTTCCATGCTCCTTGTGTGTCCTTTTGAAAAAAGTGGCTTTTTGTTGACTTTTGAAAATGACCTATAATGTTTTGGTCCATATCTCTCAAATGGAGCATTTTTAGACTTGGCATGTGAGAGACAAATTTGTAGAGAATTCAATTTCCTTAAAAATGAGCTTTGGATGGGAAATTTTTGATGTTCCATGTAGGAGTTATGGCTTGTCAAAGTTCAGTTGACTTTCTCCTATGAAAACCCTAGTTTTAGAAACTTTTGAATTGTTGATTTCTGATCTTTCCTTGATGAACCATGATTAACCCTTGATCAAATGGTGAATGATACTTCAATATAAGGATGTTGACAAAAAATCAAGAGTTCTGACTGTACTTTGACCACAGTTGTCTTTTAGGTCAAATCAGTCGACTGTTGACTTTCTGAGCTATTAAGTGATCAATCTTTTGAATTGATGCCTGAAATTTGTCATGGAGATATTGTGGGGTATCATAGACCATATGGGATGTCTTGGAGCCTTTGGTTCATTGATTTTCCCTCAGAACAACAAAACCCTACTTCTTTGAACCTTGTTTAGGAGAGGGTGTCTTGGAACTTTGTGTATTAATTTGATTTTGAATAGGAGAAATAGTATGGGCAAATTTTGGGGTATGACAGCTGCCCCTGTTCAATTATCTTAAACCTGAAGATGTAGAGTGGTTTGTATGCCAGTCGGTATCTAAAGGTGGAAGATGATTAAACACTAGAATACCAAGAATTTTGCCCTAGCTGAAGTAGGGACTTTTGTAGGAGATGGGCTTGAAGATGCCATCCAGGTGTTTGGAGAAGATCTATGATGGAGATGGGCTTGAAGATGCCATCCGAATTGATATACTTGAGAGTCAGAATGTGTCGTACGTTAGACTGTTTCTGAGGAAAAGACTGGGTCTAGCTTGCATCAGCAGATGTCTGGAAAAAACCGTACGTTGGGCTGGAGGATATGTCGTATGTCAGATCAGATCCGATTTGCATCCTCAGATGTCTGGAAAACCGTGTGTTAGGTCGAAGAATAAATCGCGCGTTTAGACTATTCTCAATTGCATCCTCAGATGTCTGGAAAACCGTGCGTTAGGATGAAGGATATGTCGTGCGTTAGACTAATCCAATTTGCATCCGTAGATGTCTGGAAGACCGTGCGTTAGGTCGAAGAATAAATCGTGCGTTAGACTATTCTCAATTGCATCCTCAGATGTCTGGAAAACCGTGCGTTAGGTCGAAAAATAAATCGTGCGTTAGACTATTCTCAATTGCATCCTCAGATGTCTGGAAAACTGTGCGTTAGGTCAAAGAATAAATTGTGCGTTAGACTATTCTCAATTGCATCCTCATATGTCTGGAAAACCGTGCATTAGGTTGATGAATAAGTCGTGCGTTAGACTAATCCGATTTGCATCCTAAGATGTCTAGAGGGCCGTGCGTTAGGCTTTGCTTTGAATAAGATTCGAACTTTGTAATTTACCTTGTCTTGAAGATGCTCAGCTGGGAATTTATGATTATTGCTTGGGGATGATCAGTAACTTGATGTACCCTGATTGGGGATTAGAGATATTAATACACCATGTTGGAGAAGAGAAAAGTGTTGGAGAACCGGTAGTGTGGAAGATGTAAACTCTGTTGGGGAGTCATGTCTTTGTCGGGACGAGTATGTTTGAAGATATCTTCTTAATGATTACTCTGTGGAGATATGATCTTGTGAAATCGAAGCTGTGTGAAGGCATGGATGCCTTGAACATTGCCCCCAGTATTATAGTAACTACCATTCCTGGATTTGATTAGGACACGCCGCTGAGTATTGATCAAGATGTCAAACTGGACTTGCATAGATTTGCCCCTGCCAGTAGAGACTTTGAAAAGATTCGTCTCGCGAGGACTTTATGAGACGTGCACTATGGGCGACATGCCCCTAGTAATCATAGGCCAAAGACAATATCCCATGTTGGTTGGGAAGTAGCTTCAGATCTATTTGGATGCATGCCCCTGATTGCTTTGGCGCCTTTGAGAGATTCTTCGAATCTTGACTTGATTGCCCCAGATTGATTTGGGCGAAGCGTGCCATGCCCCTTGTATACGTAGGAGACCTGGCTTCTTGGATTAATATTGTCTGTCGCGATGACTTTTAGTCATTAGTTGTACCCTGTGCAGGTTCTTTCAGTTGCTAACTTTTGAAGTTCTGTAGCAGAATTTGTTTAATAATGAATTCATGAGATGCAATGCATACATTTGTCTTGAGTTTTGAAAAAACATTAAAACAAGAGTGTAAAAACATGATATTTGTAAAAACGTGGTATTCGTAACAATGTGATGTTTGTAAAAACGTGATATTAACTTAGCATTTTTGGTAACCTTAAGTGTCATACCCAAATTTTTGACCTAAGATACCACCTCATATCATAGCATATGCATCATTTGCATCTCCAGTTCCCCACTGAGATCATTCCTCGTGGAAGAAGGTTTCTTTAGTTTCTCCTATCAAAATAAAGGAGAAAATCCCAGGTTGAGTTCATTCCTCATGGGTACAAAGTCTTGTTTGACTGTTTCTTTCCAAAATCATTCATGGATAGAACCTTGTCTTCACCAAAGATTCAAGTTCCGATTCCCCAAATAGAGTCGTGAAAAACAGACAATAAGCAATAGCCTCGTCATCAGAGCAGCTTATGTCTCTTCCAAAAGATTTTTCCTCTCAAGGAAATCAATCATGAAGACCATTTGACAATCAGGGCCTTATTACTGTTCACAAGGCTGAATAACCAGTAATTTCCCTACCAAAGTCTCCAGGATCATTTTATCACTCGGCTGATAATTGATCATGTCTTCAGAACCACTATCACAAGGCTGGTAGTCGGTAACTTTTTGTTTTGGTTATATTATTAAACATGTCTATCCCAATGCTGATAGTCGATAATATTAACCGAACCTTTGAAACTCTTTTTACCATGTCAAGTCTATCACCATGCTGATAGTCGGTAACACAGTTTCATACCTTTCACCTTCGCATTATTAACAAGTCTATCCCTATGCTGATAGTTGGTAATGTCGGTAGGTAAGCTTTTCTTACAAAGCTATCATTCCCCGGTGAAGCATACACTTGCTTTCCCGAAAAACGGATTCTCTTCCTAAAACGGATTGAGATATCCTTCCCGATCTCTTTTCCCCAGCGGAGTCAGTTCTCGATATCCCCTCGGTAAAGATATCCTTGCATCATTTGCAATTTTGGTATCTTAGGTCCAAAATTTGCGTCTTCTGATATTTAAGTCTCTTCCACCCTATCAAAACGAAGATTTTCAATCTTCATGTCTCAGGTTGAAGAAACTTAAATAGGGGCATCTGTCATACCCCAATTTTTGACCTAAGATACCACCTCATATCATAGCATATGCATCATTTGCATCTCTAACAAATTGCATAGCTTGTGTTTGCTACTTGTGACTCAGCAGGATTTGATCAGGAAATCACTCATCGGTACAAGTAACAATCAATTAGGGTTTTGTTCTCCCTTCATTACAGATGAATCATCTTCATCAACAATCAACATTTGGTCCTCAGAGATTCATTTCAACAAGCTCAAAGGCTCTGAACCAACCAGATTAGGGTTTTGACTGAAGACAACATACTCTTGACTTTTACTCAGAATTTGACATAATGACTTGGGACATGACCTCAAGACCCCAAGTACATCATTTTGACCTAATCCATTGGCTCAAGACATCTCCTACACAAGGATTGATCAACAGTGAAATTGCAAATCCTCAGATCAGGGTTTTGAACTATCAGGGACTAAAATCAGGGATCACATTTGGGAAACCCTAAAAATCCCCAGGAAGTCAATCAAAGGTTTCAATCATCCTCAAATAATCCCTATGACAACATCCAATGGAAATTACATCTCAATTCAAGATCCACAGTCATCAATTTCATCAGGTCGACAATTAGGGTTTTTGACCTAATTCACTGAACAACTGCCTTTTTAATCAGGACATGGTGCCACAACTCAAACCATGGCTCAATATCCTATAATGCTTCAATGTGATCCATTCATACCATTCATTTGGTGAGGATAACCTGTTTCATTTGAAATCTCCAGAAACGCGATTCGTCTGAAAAAGTCAACTGCACAAGATCACCATTGACTTTTGGGGAATTTTGGTCAACCATGACTTTTGAAGTTTTGAATCATCAATATATGATATATGAAGTCATTTGATCAAGAAAAATCAAGAAAATCAATCAAGAATCAAAAAGTCAAAAGTTTGACTTTCCATACTTAGAAAATTTTCTAAGTGTTTTTCAATGGTTTTTTCCAAACTTTGGAAGGGAATTTCTCAAAATTTCACCTACAAACTGAAAAAAACTTCCAACATGAAAGTTGTAGATTTTGATCCAATGAAGAACTTTGTCACATATAATTTTTTTCCATAAGATCAA
Source organism: Vicia villosa (assembly GCF_029867415.1). Lineage (NCBI taxonomy): Eukaryota > Viridiplantae > Streptophyta > Magnoliopsida > Fabales > Fabaceae > Vicia > Vicia villosa. The sequence goes on along the minus strand of NW_026705155.1, from coordinate 996,878 downwards.
CCATTTAATAGATATGGTGCTTCAAAGTTGGCATCTTTGGAAAATTTCACTTAAAACTTCATTTTCTTCAAAGTTCATGGATCTTTTTCACCCATTTCCTTAAAGGTCTTGAGGAAACTTCCAACTAGGGTTTTGAAGTACACAACATGAGCTTTCCAAAATGTCCAAGAGCATGAAAAAACATGGAGTGTAGCTATGGTTTTGAATTTTGCCATTAGTGACCATTATGCATGAAATTACAAGCCATTTTTACCAAAGTTATGCACTATTCTACCAAATGATCCAATTGATGACACATAGAGGCAATAATTGAAAGATATTTCTGGTTTGAGATCAGAATGGAAAGAGATAAAAAGCTTAGAGAAATAACCATGGTTTAGTTACTTTTAACCATATGCATTAAATGTGAAAGATTCCTTTCTATCCCTTAAGCCAAATCATCAAACTTTGAAGCAAGTTGCAAAGCTCTGAGTTCAGACTCTTTGGCCTATAAATAGAGGTTCAAATCACTTCCAAATTCACACCAAAACCTCACAAATTATGGGTTTTCTCTTTCTTTCTTGAATTGCAAGTTTCTTAAGTTTCAAAGAGGTAGAAATCCCAACCTCTAAACCCTTGAAGTTCTGGCCAAAGTAATGATTCTAACATCTCATAAACATCATATGGGATGTGTTTGAATCACTCATACACCCAAAAACACCTCAAATCTCAGAATCATCATCTCACTTCTCAAATATGCATAACCTAAGCCTTATCATGCCAAAATCAATTCCAGGTCATTTCTGTCCAAACTAACACTTCAAACACCATCCATATACTTCATATGAACTATCCAAACACTCATCATCAACCTGAAACATCAGAATCATCAAGCTCGATTCTCACTTGCTCCTACTGCAGATCGGGTACCACCAACTGCTCCAGGGGTTTTCAATTCATTCCAAGCATCCAGACACCTTCCATAAGGTCCATTGAAGCTATCCAGATCATCAAGCAACTTCTGTAACACCCCTATTGCAAAATTCAATTCTCAGGTGGCCGTTTTAGAAGGTAAGCTCTCTTGAACTTCAAACTCTATCATACATGCATCATAAATGAAAAACTGGTTTACCATCATGTTTCTGCATATGTATGGATCATTAACCCTCAATCAATTGCAACTTATCATGCACATACACGATTTCAGATTGAAACTCAGAATTAGGGTTCTTCGTGTTCATCAGAAAATTGATAGCCTCAAAGTTAAAATAAATGCAATTAAATGATACCATTGTGTTCCTTATGAAAAATCGAGCAAGTTAGGCTATTCACTTGATCCAAACAATTCAGTTTTCAGAATTTTCAAATTCAGTTTGGGGGTTGTTTTCTTGGCGCCAAATTTTGAAACTGAACTTAGGAACTTGATTCAAAATATATTTAATTCATTACAAGAGATTAACAGACCACGCGCGTGGTCTGGTTGGTTAAGTTTTTGAGTTGTGAGAGAGAGGGCGCGAGTTCAACACTCATGGGGGCCAAAACATTTTTTTATCACTATTTTCTTTCAATTTTTTACACAACTTTAATTAATTCATTGACCAATCAAATTAACTCATTTTTATTTCATTTTTTACACATCTTTTATTTAATATACATATTTTAACAATATAAAAAAAAATCATAAAAAAGGATTTATTTAATATGCTTTTAATTAGGTTTAAAATGATACATTTTTAAGTGTTTTTAAATACTTTAAATATTGTTTTTCATTTAATTTTTAACCTAATCACTTGTAAATATTTTTTGTGATCAAACCCTAATCATTTAGGTCTTAATTAAGCATTAAAACTTGTTTTAACTTAATTAAGTTGACTTTTGTCAAAATTCAAATCGTTTTAAGACGAGCTATCGCGATTCTTTTTCAAAACGATAAACCACTTCTTTTTGATTAAATCCTTTTGACTAATCAATCAATTTTCAAAACGAAGTGGGGCCTCTCGAATATTAGAGAGTGTAAGTCCCATTTCTTTTCTTTTTTTTGTACAGTTTTCAAAACAATAAAACTTTCTTCAAAATAAAATCTTTTCAAACAATTTTCAAATCATTTCCAAAACAACAAAACTCCAAAGAAACAAAATTTTTCAATATACCATGGGCCTCCATGTAGGTATAAGTCCCAAGCCCCTTTTGTACAGACCTTTGCCTTTGTACAGTTTTTCTTCAAACAAATAAACTTCTTTCAAAACAACTTTCAAACAGTTTCTCAAACGACGCGTCTGTAAATAAAACAATCAACCATGTTTTATAAAATAAAACATGGGCCTCCACATAGGTATAAGTCCCATTCCAGAACATGAGATTAGGTATTTCATTGTACGCCTTTTTTACATATCTCAATCAATTTGTTTTTTAACTTTGAATAACAAATCAAAAATGAAGGTTTTCTTTAAATCTTCCCAAAAATACCATGGGCCTCCATGTAGGTATAAGTCCCAAGCCCTTTTGTAAATACCTGTTTACATAGCTTTGAATAAACTCAAGTGGACCTCTCCTCGAGTATAAGTCCCGAGCCCCGTGTATACAAATGGATCATGCTCACAGGTATATTTCCTTCATAAACTCCATTATATACACACACTTTGTCATATATGTATAACTGTTCATATTTGTTCATGTACTTGTTCATGTTTGTTCGTACTTGTTCATACTTGTGATTGTGTTATATATGCTTGTTCAACTTAGTACAACACTAGGTTCCCCATAGCCTCCTATTGGGCTTCGTGCAAAGAATCTCCCTAGTTTAGGTTAGGACATAGAGTATGGTTTCTCGGTGAAATCGCTCTAAGAGCTCAAACCAACTATACCATGCCTCCCCTTGGGCTTTGTACAAACGAGTGACCCTCCCATAGCCTCCTCTTGGGCTTACAATGCAAGGACCCTGGATTGTCCCTCCCATAGCCTCCTCTTGGGCTTACAATGCAAGGACCCTCGGATAGCCTCCTCTTGGGCTTCGTACAAGGACCCACGGGCTTCTTATAAGCATCCCCAATATCCAAATCAAATACCCTAGGAGATTAGACATTTATCATCTCTATGATAGGAGTATCTCTTCTATATCATCACAAACAATCAATCAATCAAACTTTTTGCCACAAGGCTGGCTAATCAATCAAACTTTTTCTTGCCACAAGGCTGGCTAATCAATCAAACCGTTTTGCCACCATATTGGCTGATTAATCAAAGTTTTTGTCACAAGGCTGACTTCATTGAAACTTTTGCCACAAGGCTGGCTGATTAATCAAAACTTTTTGTCACAAGGCTGACTTCATTGAAAGTTTTTGCCACAAGGCTGGTTAAACAAAAAACATCTTTATCATTCTAAGCGCCATAAGTGGCATGGCCCAGGGCTTATAATGAAAAGATTTTCAAACAAAAACAAACAGATGTATGTGATTATATAGATTAGATACATCGGACATAGAGATGACATTTGTCTCTTTTCCTTTGCTTCCACTAGCATAAGTGGGAACTACGATTGCTCTGACTTTCTCAACATCCCTTTGAGAATACGTAGGCACAAGGTCGTATCCTTGGCGAGCAAAACAAAACAAAAAAAACCATTCAAACCTTAGCACCCGTAGACCCCGAGCTACAGATGCTCTGATTCCCTCTAAGGGATATGTATGCAGAGGATCGCGATGATCTTTGCGAGCATAATCAAACAAACACCTTAGGTCCCACCTCTTTCTCACAAGAACCTTCACCATAACAAGAATGGAATAAACAAAACAAAGAAACCTATAGAGTACTATAGATACGTTGGGTGCTAATACCTTCCCTTCGTATAACCAACCCTCTTACCCAAGATCTCTCCCCCCACTTTTAAGGTTATTGCAGCTTTTTTCCTTTTCCTCCTTTGGAAATAATAAAAAGTTTGGTCGGTACAAAAGAAAAATCATTTTTTTGAGCACTCGAGCCCAAAGAAGGCATCAGGTGTCTCATTTTAGAAAAACAACGATTTTTCCCCGCGACAGAAAAATGGCGACTTCACTGGGGACCATCTTTTTATTGTTTCCAAAGAAAGGGTTATTTCTATTTGTTTTGTTTTTATTTTATTCTTGTTACATGTGTGGTTCCTTGGTCCTGTTACTTGTGTGATTCAGTTACAAGTGATACATTATGGACAAATCCTAACCCGGATTAAGTACACATAAGAATTAGGTGGAAGGTATAGTCATGTATGGCATACAAGGAGTTCAGTCCTTAAAAAGTCAGCATGAGTATCCTTCCGCTCAGTGGAGGTTCCTTGTTGGTAGTATATGTTTAGCAAGTTCAGTTGCGAAGACATTATTGCTTTCATTGAACTGTAGAAGCTGAGTTGGCTGTAGAACCCCAACCCATCCTGGCCTTATTAGGACGTGGTGCAGAAACGATCCAGGTGAAGACTTGGATAGTTGTCATGCAGAGAACCACACTCAGACGAGTTTTTCTTGAGAATATTTCTAGCTCACAAGTTCAGTTGTGCAAGCCGGTAATATCCGAAAGAAAAATGTGGACTCTGACGTATCAGTAGAACATGTTTTGCAGGTGATAAACCCTAGTACTATCCCATGTTTGGTTCTCTGACCTCATGCTCGTGACGCTGGACCGTTGAACTTGTGTGTACCGTGTTTGTGTTACCATGTTTGTAGAGTTATGTTTGAATTACCATGTTTGCGTTACCATGTTTGCATCACCGTGTTTGCTTTACCATGTTTGTATATGTGGCATTCATGCATCCATGCATTCATACATTCATTAAAAATCCATCTTTTCCCATAAAAGCATGATTTTTCCAAAAATTTTAGAGAATTTCCTTTGCAAACATTATAGGATTAAGTTATGGAGTGGGTAAAAAGGCATACCAAAAAGTACGATTTCAAAATGCCTAATGTGGAAAGACTGAAAGAGTTAGCATCTTCTGTACAAGATCCTTCCGATTTTAGGAAAAGCCATGGAAAGCTTTTGCCTATCTTGAACACTCATGTTGATGAAGGACTTCTCAAAACTCTGGTTCAGTTCTATGATCCCGTCTACCGGTGTTTCACCTTTCCAGACTATCAGTTGGTACCAACCTTGGAAGAATATGCCAATCTTTTGGGTATTCCTGTGTCTGACAAAATACCTTTCAATGGTTTGGAAGCCATTCCTAAGTCACCAGCCATTGCAGCGAGTATCCACTTGAAGAAATCTGAAGTAGAGAGTAATTGGACTACCAAAGGAAACCTTCCGGGTTTAACTTCGCAGTTTCTAATAAAGAAAGCCTTTGACTTCATCGAAACTGGTAGCATGATAGCTTTTGAAGCTGTACTAGCCTTGCTCATCTATGGGTTGGTTCTGTTTCCCAACGTCAACGACTTTGTTGATATCAACGCCATAAAGATCTTTCTGATTGGAAATCCTGTTCCGACTTTGCTTGGTGACACGTATTTCTCTATCCATCATAGGAATCGCCAAGGCGGTGGAATCATTGTATGTTGTGCACCTCTTTTGTACAAATGGATTGTTTCACACTTACCTAAGTCTCCTATTTTCACGGAAAACCGAGAAGGCTTACGTTGGCCTCGAAGACTTATGTCTCTTACTAATAATGATATTCATTGGTATACCTTGGCTCGCTGTGGTACAGAAACCATTGATAGTTGTGGAGAGTTCGCCAACGTACCTCTCATTGGCACACAAGGAGGAATTAACTACAATCCGGTCCTAGCCCGACGACAACTCGGGTATGCAAATTCAGCTAAACCCATTGGTCTCACAGTGGAATGCTACTTTTACCGAGAAGGGGAGGATCCTCAAAGGTTGAAGACAAGAATGGTAAGAGCTTGGTACGACGTGCGAAGAAAAGAAAAAGGTGGGGAAAGAAACTGCATTGCTACAAACGCCTATACCTGTTGGGTGAAGAAAAGAGCAAAGGAGTTTCAAATGCCTTATGATTATGAAAAACCCATGTTCCCTGTGGTGTCTCAACTACCCAACATTCCCATTGACACTACGGAAGAATACCAAGAGATTTTAGCCAAGATGAGGTTAGAAAAAGACGCTTGGGAAGAAAAGTTTCGTAAGACTGATGAGGAAAATAGAAAGTTGAAGAAAAGAGTGAAAGATCACGAAGAAACACTCTATTATCAAGATGGTTGGCTCATGAGTAAAGATGAGAAGATCCGTCAGAAAGATGCTGCGATCAGAAGATACATCAAAGAAAGCAAGAAGAATCTTGAAGCCTCGACAAGCAACGCTCCGATGCCTGACAATTGGAAGAATGTTGTTGAAAAACTGAGGGCTGAAAAGGCCGAGTTGAAAGCTTACTATGGGAAAGAAATCCTGAGGCTCAAGCTGCACAATGCATTTGGTTCCTCGTCTGATGAGGATGCTTAGGATTGTTTAGCTTTTTATTTATCATTTGCTTTTGTAAGGAGCTACGCTCCAATGTTGTAACATTTTCCCATTATTTCAATAAAAGAATAGTTTGTGTTCAAATGTTTGCAAGGAAATAATCTCTAAAATAATTGGAAAAATCATAAATTTCTTTTTGCATACATTATTCTGCATATCGAGTCTGTTGTATAGAGTCTCATCTTTTGGATCTTTCTCCATTAGATCGTCAAGCTGTCGCGTCTCAAAGTTTCTCGACCGCGCTCGCAATCAGATCACAGATACAATACTCGTTCGAGTAGAAGAAGAGTAATGGAACACTCTGAACAAGAGAATATTGAGCTCCGTGGTACGGTGACCACCCTTCAGGAAAAGTTGGAAAGTCTCACTACTCTGGTTGACTCTTTAATGGCCGCACAGAATCAGCAGCCGCCACCCAACAGTCAAGCAACGGTAACATCTGAAGTCACTACTCCAGTTTCTACAGTTGCATTCAGCATTCCATCTTTCTCCATGCCAGAAGGTTGGGGCACGCCTTTCAGCTTTGGTACAGGTTTCCGCCATAATTTCTCTGGGGTTCAAACAGCTACAACTGAAGCGCCTGCTGCACAAGGTTCAGCATTTATTCCACATTCAGGGGTAACTTTTTCCCAAATCACTATGGCACTTTCTCAACCCACTATTACAGTTCCGACCCCTATGGTTCACACTGTTCCTTATGATGGCAATGAGATTTATCATGATCAAGGTGATAGCACAAATCAGCGTAATCTTGTGGAAGATCTCCAAGAACAGTTCAACAAGATTCAATTGGAAGTCAAGGCTATTCGTGGGAAAGATTTGTTTGGAAAGAATGCCCAGGAGCTATGTTTGGTTCCAAGTGTACAAATACCTGCTAAATTCAAGGTCCCTGACTTTGAGAAGTACAAAGGAAGTTCTTGTCCACAAAGCCATCTTGTGATGTATGCCAGAAAGATGTCTACTTATGCAAATAATCATCAGTTGCTTATCCATTACTTTCAAGACAGTTTGACTGGTGCCGCACTGAAGTGGTACACAGGCTTGGATAGCACTAATATTCGAACATTCAATGACCTAGGTGAGGCCTTTGTCCGACAATACAAGTATAACTCGGATATGGCTCCAGACAGAGATCAGCTCCGATCCATGGATCAGAAAGATCATGAAGCTTTCAAAGAATATGCCCAACGATGGAGAGAAACTGCTGCTCAGATTAATCCACCATTAAAAGAGAAAGAGATGACAAAGATCTTCTTGAATACTCTCAGTCCGTTTTATTATGAACGCATGATTGCTAGTGCTCCAAGTGATTTCACCAAAATGGTAAACATGGGGATGCGTCTAGAAGAAGGAGTCCGAACCGGACGTCTGACTAAAGAAGGTGGATCTTCGAGTGGAACCAAAAAGTTCGGAAGTGGTTTCCCAAAGAAGAAAGAACAAAGTGTTGACATGGTGTCCCAAGGGAAGCCAAGAGGAAACGTCAATCGTCGACAACAGATTGCTGCTATTGCGCCAGTCGTTAATACAGCACCAAAACCGGGATTTACCCCGCAGTTTCAACAACAACAGCCTCGACAACAGGCTCAGCAGTTCAACAATAATCAGAATTGTGTGCGAAGAGCTCCACAGTTCGATCCGATTCCAATGACCTACACAGAATTGTACCCTGCGTTGGTTGAAAAAGGTCTCGTTCAAACTAGAGCACCACCACCAGTACCTGAGAAACTTCCATGGTGGTACAAAGCTGAGGTCTCATGCCCTTATCATCAAGGAGCACCTGGCCATGATCTTGAGCATTACATAGCTTTGAAATATGAAGTTCAGAGGTTGGTTAGATCTAATCTTCTCTCATTCAGAAATTTGAATCCAAATGTGCAAGCAAATCCGCTGCCCAATCATGGAGGGCATGTTGTAAACATGGTGTATGGATGTCCTGGTCCATACCGAGTCTATAATATCAATTACTCAAGAGCCGATTTGGTACAAATGCACGCCACTCTCTGTCGAGGGCCGAGTTTTCGTCAGCATCAATACGGTTCCTGTAGCATATGTTGTGTAGATCCTCATGGATGTTTGATTGTGAGAAGAGATCTCCAAGTGCTTTTGGATAATGGTACTATTCAGATCTACCGAAATAGGGATGAAAATGAAGTTAACATGATAGGATGTTATCCGCATGAGCTTTTAGTCTCAGATATCAACTCGGAAATGCCTAAAGTTAACATCATCGTTCCTCATTTCAACATGCCCGAGCGCATGGAAGTTACCTACAATAAGCCAAAGGTTCCTATTGCTCCTTTGATCATTTGTCTACCTGGACCTGTTCCTTATGACTCTGACAAGGAAGTTCCATACAACTACAATGCAACAATGATAAAGGATGGACAAGAAGTTCCTTTACCTACTCTTTCATCTGTCGTGAATATCGCCGATGTGAGTCGAGTAACAAGAAGTGGACGTGTGTATACTCCACTACCTCCAAAGCAGCCTGTTGCTCCTGTAACTGGGCAAAATCCTCTTAATACACCAGTGGGGAATCCTGTGGAAACTCCTGTCAGTAATACAAACACTGATATTTGTCAATCCAGTGGAACCAATGTCAATCCTGACTTTGACGAAATTTTGAAGCTTATCAAAAGAAGTGAATACAAGATTGTGGATCAGCTTATGCAGACTCCTTCAAAGATCTCAATACTGTCATTGCTTTTAAACTCAGAAGCCCACAGGGAAGCCCTGATGAAGGTCTTAGATCAAGCTTTTGTAGACCATGATGTGACTGTTGATCATTTTGATGGGATAATAGCCAACATAACTGCTTGCAACAATTTAAGCTTCTGTGATGAAGAACTCCCCGAGGAGGGTAAAAATCACAATCTTGCTCTGCACATTTCTATGAACTGTCAGTCAGACTCTTTGTCCAATGTGTTGGTAGACACCGGATCTTCCTTGAATGTGATGCCAAAGGCGACTCTTGCTCGCTTGTCTTACCAAGGAATGCCTATGAAATTCAGTGGTGTAGTAGTCAAAGCATTTGATGGATCGCGAAAATCTGTTATTGGCGAAGTCAACCTTCCCATGACAATTGGTCCACATACATTTCAAATCACCTTCCAGGTCATGGACATTCAAGCTGCTTATAGCTGTCTGTTAGGACGACCATGGATCCATGAAGCAGGGGCAGTAACTTCTACGCTCCATCAAAAGTTAAAGTTTGTAACAAATGGAAAGTTGGTAACAATAAGTGGAGAACAAGCCTTGATGGTGAGCCATTTATCCAATTTCTCTTTCATCAGTGCTGATGATGTGGAAGGAACTCATTTCCAAGGTCTCTCTTTAGAAGACGAATCTTCCAAAAAGAAAGCATCGATCTCTTCTTACAAAGAGGCAGTAAAAGTAGTGAAAGATGGAACTACCACTGGCTGGGGGCAAGTTGTGATCCCGACCAAGAATGAAACCAGAGCAGGACTCGGATGTTCACCAACATTCTCAAACTGCACCAAGAAGGATGAAACCCTTCGTCCGATCAAAGATACATTCATTAGTGGAGGATTCCTTAATCCAATTCCTCAAGAGGTTAATGTCCTTATCGAAGAATGTATCGAAGAAGGTCTCTCTGATACTGAAGAAGAATGGAAATGTTATCTCAATGACTCAGGATACATATCTCAGGAAGAACCATATCCTCCTTCAGAGAAAACAAGTGCTAAAGAAATTCCGCCTATTCCTGCAGAGGTTTGGGACACCTTGGGACAACCAAGTGGAAAATTTGATTATATGGTGAAATATACTGCACCTGAAAGTTCAAAGATTGCGACTGAAGATATCCAACCAACTGGATGGGGAGATTCCTTTGAATATAATAGTCAACCAGAAGAGGCTTATCAGCCCTGTCAATTTTCTCAGCAGCCTGAAATTACTGAAGATTTCGGATTCAATGCATCTGCCAAGGTTTATAATCCTGAAGGTGGTTATTATCACATAAATGCCATTTTTGAAGATGAAGGGGAAGATGGTCCCGTAGTTGACTCAGAAAGTGTCGCTGACAATGAGTCTCTTCATCCTGAAGACTGGGAAATACATCCTGAAAATTCTGAGGATTGTGACTCGTCTTATGCTCTTCAAGAAGTGGAAGAAGACCGTTTCAACTCTACAAAGAACAAGGATGACAAACCGGGGCCTTCAAATCCTGCTCGACCAGCGGTCAATGTCAATACTGAAGATAATTCTGAGGAGAATTTTCCTGAATACATAATACACAGAGGAGTTCGTTGCTACTGGAAGGCTGTCGACGTTCCGAATGTTGTTCGCCGCTCAAAGTAATCACCTCGCTGTTATTTTGACCTCCTGCCTGGCCCAAAGCAGAGAGATGTTTTATAGGGCTTTGCTTTTAAATGTTCCGCCCAAATAACTTTGTGTATAGGGCTTTGTTTTAAAAGTTTCCCTCTTTGTCCTACCCAAGGCAAATGAGTTTGTGTTTAGGGCTTTGTTTCAAAAATGAATCATAAATAAAGTGTCATTTTGAATTCCCTACATTATATGTTTTATTTTTGCTTTTTTTTTGGAAATGGTAATCCTAAAAAACCAAAATAAAATTAAAAAAAAAACTTTTCAAAAAAAATCTGCATACACTCCTGCATTCATAAATTTTCTGAAATAAATGTAAATCATATGTGCAGATTTACTATTGATAAACCCATTGAATGCAATAACCCTATGCCCTCTCCCAACTTTGAGTTTCCTGTGTTCGAAGCCGAAGAAGAGGAAGAAGAGGAGATCCCGGACGAGATCTCTCGATTACTTAAGCACGAGGAAAGATCCATTCTGCCTCACAAAGAGCCTTTAGAGAAAATCAACTTGGGTTCTGAAGAAGACAAAAAAGAAGTGACCATTGGATCGCTGCTTGATGCTGATGTCAAGAGTAAGTTGACAGACCTTCTCAAAGAATATGTTGACGTGTTTTCCTGGTCCTACCAAGACATGCCTGGGTTGGATACCAATATTGTTCAGCATTACTTGCCATTGAAGCCCGAATGTCCGCCAGTTAAGCAGAAATTGCGAAGGACTCACCCTGACATGGCTAACAAGATCAAAGTGGAAGTTCAAAAGCAACTCGACGCAGGTTTTCTTGTCACCTCCGAGTATCCTCAATGGTTGGCTAACATAGTGCCAGTTCCGAAGAAAGATGGAAAGGTCAGAATGTGTGTTGACTACCGTGACTTGAACAAGGCCAGTCCAAAAGATGACTTTCCATTACCGCATATCGACATGCTGGTTGATAACACTGCTAAGTTTAACGTCTTTTCCTTCATGGACGGGTTCTCCGGTTATAATCAGATCAAGATGGCTCCTGAAGACATGGAGAAGACATCTTTCATCACCCCATGGGGTACCTTTTGCTACAAAGTGATGCCGTTTGGATTAAAGAATGCAGGCGCAACTTACCAAAGGGCAATGACTACTCTCTTTCATGACATGATGCATAAAGAAATAGAAGTTTATGTGGACGACATGATAGCCAAGTCCAGCACAGAAGAAGAACATATTGAATACCTTTTGAAATTGTTTCAACGACTAAGGAAATATCAGCTTCGCTTGAATCCTAACAAATGTACTTTTGGGGTTAGATCTGGAAAACTCTTGGGTTTCATTGTCAGCCAAAGAGGTATCGAAGTAGATCCCGACAAAGTCAGAGCTATTCAAGAGATGCCTGCACCAAAAACTGAAAAGCAAGTAAGAGGATTTCTCGGACGATTGAACTACATCTCCAGATTTATCTCTCAAATGACTGCTACATGTGGGCCAATTTTCAAGCTTCTCCGCAAAGATCAAGGGGTTGTATGGACTGAAGATTGCCAGAAAGCGTTCGACAGTATCAAAGAGTACTTGTTAGAACCACCAATATTGATTCCTCCAGTTGAAGGAAGACCACTAATCATGTACCTTACCGTGTTGGAAGAATCCATGGGTTGTATGCTTGGACAGCAAGATGAAACTGGTAAGAAGGAGCATGCCATCTATTACCTGAGTAAGAAATTCACAGACTGTGAGTCTCGTTACTCCATGCTCGAAAAAACATGTTGTGCTTTGGCTTGGGCTTCAAAACGTCTCCGCCAATACATGATCAACAATACTACTTGGTTAATCTCCAAAATGGATCCGATCAAGTACGTCTTTGAAAAGCCTGCCTTAACAGGAAGGATTGCCCGATGGCAAATGCTGTTATCCGAATATGACATCGAGTACCGTGCTCAAAAAGCGGTCAAAGGAAGCATTCTCGCCGATCATTTGGCGCATCAACCAATTAATGAATATCAATCTCTCAAGTTTGACTTTCCTGATGAAGATGTCTTGTACTTGAAGATGAAAGATTGTGACGAACCATTACCTGAAGAAGGTCCTGATCCTGGATCAAGATGGGGCCTAATTTTCGATGGAGCTGTTAACGCTTTTGGCAATGGAATTGGGGAAATCATCATCACTCCCAAGGGTACTCATATCCCATTCTCCGCCAGATTGCTATTTGATTGCACCAACAACATCGCAGAATATGAAGCTTGTATCATGGGTCTCGAAGAAGCCATTGACTTAAGGATCAAAATCCTTGACATATATGGAGATTCAGCCCTCGTGATCAACCAAATCAAAGACAAATGGGAAACTTACCACCCTGGCTTGATTCCCTACAGAGATTATGCAAGACGTCTGTTGACTTTCTTCAACAAGGTTGAATTGCATCATATACCTCGAGATCAGAATCGAATGGCAGACGCCTTGGCTACTCTATCTTCCATGTTCAAAGTCAGTCACTGGAATGATGTGCCTAAAGTCAGAATCACGCGCCTTGAAAGGCCCGCCTATGTGTTTGCAACTGAAGCAGTCATCGATGATAAACCGTGGTTCCACGACATCAAGCGCTTCCTTCAAACTCAAGAGTACCCGCTTGGGGCATCAAACAAAGATAAGAAAACTCTAAGGAGGCTTTCTGGAAGTTTCTTCCTGAACGGAGATGTGCTATACAAAAGAAATTTCGACATGGTTTTGCTCAGATGCGTGGACAGACACGAAGCAGACATGTTAATGCATGAAGTGCATGAAGGGTCCTTTGGAACTCATTCAAATGGGCATGCAATGTCCAAAAAGATCTTAAGAGCAGGATACTATTGGTTGACAATGGAATCTGACTGTTATAAACACGTGAAGAGATGTCACAAGTGCCAGATCTACGCAGATAAGATCCATGTGCCATCGACTCTACTCAACGTTCTCTCATCTCCATGGCCTTTTTCAATGTGGGGTATCGATATGATTGGAATGATCGAACCGAAAGCTTCAAACGGTCATCGTTTCATCTTGGTAGCTATTGATTACTTCACCAAATGGGTCGAAGCAGCATCTTACGCCAATGTTACAAGACAAGTGGTTGTGAGGTTTATCAAGAACAACATCATTTGCCGATATGGTGTTCCCAGCAAGATCATTACTGACAATGGTTCAAACTTGAACAACAAGATGATGAAAGAATTATGTGAGGAATTCAAGATTGAGCATCATAACTCTTCTCCTTATAGACCAAAAATGAACGGCGCCGTCGAAGCCGCCAACAAGAACATTAAGAAAATCGTCCAGAAAATGGTCGTCACTTACAAAGACTGGCATGAAATGCTGCCATTTGCTTTACATGGGTACCGTACTTCAGTGCGTACTTCAACAGGGGCAACTCCCTTTTCTCTAGTATACGGCATGGAAGCTGTGCTCCCCGTAGAAGTTGAAATCCCATCAATGAGAGTCCTCATGGAGACTAAGTTATCAGAGGCTGAATGGTGTCAAAACATATACGATCAGTTGAACTTAATCGAAGAAAAACGTATGACTGCTCTATGCCATGGACAGTTATACCAAGCAAGGATGAAACAAGCCTTCAACAAAAAGGTTCGACCTCGTGAATTTCAAGAAGGCGACCTCGTGCTTAAAAAGATCTTGTCTTTTCAACCAGATTCTAGGGGCAAATGGTCTCCTAATTACGAAGGCCCGTATGTTGTCAAAAGAACATTTTCTGGCGGCGCCATGACTCTTGCAACCATGGATGGTGATGAACTCCCACATCCTGTGAATGCTGATGCAGTCAAGAAATACTTTGTCTAAAAAAGAAAAGAACAGCTCGGTAAGTCGAAAACCCGCAAAGGGCGACTTAGGCAAAAATGAGCGTCTCGGTGGACTGAAAACCCGAAAGGGCGGTCCAGGAAAAAATTAGAGACAATAAACAGAAAAATTCATCCTGGTAGATTGAAAACCTGAAAGGGCAATCTAGGCAAAAATTAAGGATTAATGACAAAGTAACTGCATCAGTCTGTACTTCGTCACCTGAAGAGTCTGTACTTCATCAGAGGATCTTCAATCAAATCATCACCGATCTGAAGCAACAAGCACAGTTGGAACTCAAAGTTGTTGGGGGGAATAGTGGTTATTGCTTTCAATGTAGCCTTTTCCGCATAATTACCATTTCCAACTTTTGTAAATACTCCATGGAATCACGCCTTTAGCTGATTTCCATCCTATTAAATAAATTTGAGCCTTGTGCCCATTTGTTTGCAATCCCTAATTTCTTTTAGCTTGCAAAATGACACTTTAACTGTGTTATTCGTTTTTGAAAAAAAAAAGTTTTAAATGAATTTACTTTTCTTTTTCAAAATAAAAGCGAAATTTTCCTTTGAGTTGTGAACAACAGAAGGAACATCAACAACTATCTCCATAGGACGAATCAAGGATTATGATAGGAAAAGCTCTTCTATCCCCAGTGAAGAAGGTCTTTTATCCCCAGTGTCGAAGATTTTCCATCTCCAGTAAAGAAGATTCTTCCATCTCAGTGAGAAAAATTGCTCATCTTCCCCAGAGAAGATTAAAGCACGCAACACCATTCATCACCTGTGTTATCTACACCGTGTTGAAGAACATTTGCCAAGTATCTGGTTGTATCGCGACGTTGGTCCGTCTCTAGTATATACTTCTTTGTCTGTCAGTATTGTTAACATGCATGCGACATTCATGACATTCATCATTCATATATATTTGCATCATTTATGCATCATTGCATTTTTCAATGTTCGCTTCAAAATCACTTGTTCAGGATATATCTATCCCAAAAAAAAAAGAAAAAAAAGAAAGCGAAAAAAAAAAGAAGAAAAAAAAGAAGAAAAGAAAAAAGAAGAAAAGAAACAAGTACGGGCGTGTCATCTCTCCAAGTAGGTTGTCACCCATAAGCAGAAAGAACATCTTCTTTCTCCAGTTCCCCACTGAGATCATTCCTCGTGGAAGAAGGTTTCTTTAGTTTCTCCTATCAAAATAAAGGAGAAAATCCCCAGTTGAGTTCATTCCTCATGGGTACAAAGTCTTGTTTGACTGTTTCTTTCCAAAATCATTCATGGATAGAACCTTGTCTTCACCAAAGATTCAAGTTCCGATTCCCCAAATAGAGTCGTGAAAAACAGACAATAAGCAATAGCCTCGTCATCAGAGCAGCTTATGTCTCTTCCAAAAGATTTTTCCTCTCAAGGAAATCAATCATGAAGACCATTTGACAATCAGGGCCTTATTACTGTTCACAAGGCTGAATAACCAGTAATTTCCCTACCAAAGTCTCCAGGATCATTTTATCACTCGGCTGATAATTGATCATGTCTTCAGAACCACTATCACAAGGCTGGTAGTCGGTAACTTTTTGTTCTGGTTATATTATTAAACATGTCTATACCAATGCTGATAGTCGATAATATTAACCGAACCTTTGAAACTCTTTTTACCATGTCAAGTCTATCACCATGCTGATAGTCGGTAACACAGTTTCATACCTTTCACCTTCGCATTATTAACAAGTCTATCCCTGTGCTGATAGTTGGTAATGTCGGTAGGTAAGCTTTTCTTACAAAGCTATCATTCCCCGGTGAAGCATACACTTGCTTTCCCGAAAAACGGATTCTCTTCCTAAAACGGATTGAGATATCCTTCCCGATCTCTTTTCCCCAGCGGAGTCAGTTCTCGATATCCCCTCGGTAAAGATATCCTTGCATCATTCGCAATTTTGGTATCTTAGGTCCAAAATTTGCGTCTTCTGATATTTAAGTCTCTTCCACCCTATCAAAACGAAGATTTTCAATCTTCATGTCTCAGGTTGAAGAAACTTAAATAGGGGCATCTGTCATACCCCAATTTTTGACCTAAGATACCACCTCATATCATAGCATATGCATCATTTGCATCTCTAACAAATTGCATAACTTGTGTTTGCTACTTGTGACTCAGCAGGATTTGATCAGGAAATCACTCATCGGTACAAGTAACAATCAATTAGGGTTTTGTTCTCCCTTCATTACAGATGAATCATCTTCATCAACAATCAACATTTGGTCCTCAGAGATTCATTTCAACAAGCTCAAAGGCTCTGAACCAACCAGATTAGGGTTTTGACTGAAGACAACATACTCTTGACTTTTACTCAGAATTTGACATAATGACTTGGGACATGACCTCAAGACCCCAAGTACATCATTTTGACCTAATCCATTGGCTCAAGACATCTCCTACACAAGGATTGATCAACAGTGAAATTGCAAATCCTCAGATCAGGGTTTTGAACTATCAGGGATTAAAATCAGGGATCACATTTGGGAAACCCTAAAAATCCCCAGGAAGTCAATCAAAGGTTTCAATCATCCTCAAATAATCCCTATGACAACATCCAATGGAAATTACATCTCAACTCAAGATCCACAGTCATCAATTTCATCAGGTCGACAATTAGGGTTTTTGACCTAATTCACTGAACAACTGCCTTTTTAATCAGGACATGGTGCCACAACTCAAACCATGGCTCAATATCCTATAATGCTTCAATGTGATCCATTCATACCATTCATTTGGTGAGGATAACCTGTTTCATTTGAAATCTCCAGAAACGCGATTCGTCTGAAAAAGTCAACTGCACAAGATCACCATTGACTTTTGGGGAATTTTGGTCAACCATGACTTTTGAAGTTTTGAATCATCAATATATGATATATGAAGTCATTTGATCAAGAAAAATCAAGAAAATCAATCAAGAATCAAAAAGTCAAAAGTTTGACTTTCCATACTTAGAAAATTTTCTAAGTGTTTTTCAATGGTTTTTTCCAAACTTTGGAAGGGAATTTCTCAAAATTTCACCTACAAATTGAAAAAAACTTCCAACATGAAAGTTGTAGATTTTGATCCAATGAACAACTTTGTCCCATATAATTTTTTTCCATAAGATCAACCATTTAATAGATATGGTGCTTCAAAGTTGGCATCTTTGGAAAATTTCACTTAAAACTTCATTTTCTTCAAAGTTCATGGATCTTTTTCACCCATTTCCTTAAAGGTCTTGAGGAAACTTCCAACTAGGGTTTTGAAGTACACAACATGAGCTTTCCAAAATGTCCAAGAGCATGAAAAAACATGGAGTGTAGCTATGGTTTTGAATTTTGCCATTAGTGACCATTATGCATGAAATTACAAGCCATTTTTACCAAAGTTATGCACTATTCTACCAAATGATCCAATTGATGACACATAGAGGCAATAATTGAAAGATATTTCTGGTTTGAGATCAGAATGGAAAGAGATAAGAAGCTTAGAGAAATAACCATGGTTTAGTTACTTTTAACCATATGCATTAAATGTGAAAGATTCCTTTCTATCCCTTAAGCCAAATCATCAAACTTTGAAGCAAGTTGCAAAGCTCTGAGTTCAGACTCTTTGGCCTATAAATAGAGGTTCAAATCACTTCCAAATTCACACCAAAACCTCACAAATTATGGGTTTTCTCTTTCTTTCTTGAATTGCAAGTTTCTTAAGTTTCAAAGAGGTAGAAATCCCAACCTCTAAACCCTTGAAGTTCTGGCCAAAGTAATGATTCTAACATCTCATAAACATCATATGGGATGTGTTTGAATCACTCATACACCCAAAAACACCTCAAATCTCAGAATCATCATCTCACTTCTCAAATATGCATAACCTAAGCCTTATCATGCCAAAATCAATTCCAGGTCATTTCTGTCCAAACTAACACTTCAAACACCATCCATATACTTCATATGAACTATCCAAACACTCATCATCAACCTGAAACATCAGAATCATCAAGCTCGATTCTCACTTGCTCCTACTGCAGATCGGGTACCACCAACTGCTCCAGGGGTTTTCAATTCATTCCAAGCATCCAGACACCTTCCATAAGGTCCATTGAAGCTATCCAGATCATCAAGCAACTTCTGTAACACCCCTATTGCAAAATTCAATTCTCAGGTGGCCGTTTTAGAAGGTAAGCTCTCTTGAACTTCAAACTCTATCATACATGCATCATAAATGAAAAACTGGTTTACCATCATGTTTCTGCATATGTATGGATCATTAACCCTCAATCAATTGCAACTTATCATGCACATACACGATTTCAGATTGAAACTCAGAATTAGGGTTCTTCGTGTTCATCAGAAAATTGATAGCCTCAAAGTTAAAATAAATGCAATTAAATGATACCATTGTGTTCCTTATGAAAAATCGAGCAAGTTAGGCTATTCACTTGATCCAAACAATTCAGTTTTCAGAATTTTCAAATTCAATTTGGGGGTTGTGTTCTTGGCGCCAAATTTTGAAACTGAACTTAGGAACTTGATTCAAAATATATTTAATTCATTACAAGAGATTAACAGACCACGCGCGTGGTCTGGTTGGTTAAGTTTTTGAGTTGTGAGAGAGAGGGCGCGAGTTCAACACTCATGGGGGCCAAAACATTTTTTTATCACTATTTTCTTTCAATTTTTTACACAACTTTAATTAATTCATTGACCAATCAAATTAACTCATTTTTATTTCATTTTTTACACATCTTTTATTTAATATACATATTTTAACAATATCAAAAAAAAATCATAAAAAAGGATTTATTTAATATGCTTTTAATTAGGTTTAAAATGATACATTTTTAAGTGTTTTTAAATACTTTAAATATTGTTTTTCATTTAATTTTTAACCTAATCACTTGTAAATATTTTTTGTGATCAAACCCTAATCATTTAGGTCTTAATTAAGCATTAAAACTTGTTTTAACTTAATTAAGTTGACTTTTGTCAAAATTCAAATCGTTTTAAGACGAGCGATCGCGATTCTTTTTCAAAACGATAAACCACTTCTTTTTGATTAAATCCTTTTGACTAATCAATCAATTTTCAAAACGAAGTGGGGCCTCTCGAATATTAGAGAGTGTAAGTCCCATTTCTTTTCTTTTTTTTGTACAGTTTTCAAAACAATAAAACTTTCTTCAAAATAAAATCTTTTCAAACAATTTTCAAATCATTTCCAAAACAACAAAACTCCAAAGAAACAAAAATTTTTCAATATACCATGGGCCTCCATGTAGGTATAAGTCCCAAGCCCCTTTTGTACAGACCTTTGCCTTTGTACAGTTTTTCTTCAAACAAATAAACTTCTTTCAAAACAACTTTCAAACAGTTTCTCAAACGACGCGTCTGTAAATAAAACAATCAACCATGTTTTATAAAATAAAACATGGGCCTCCACATAGGTATAAGTCCCATTCCAGAACATGAAATTAGGTATTTCATTGTACGCCTTTTGTACATATCTCAATCAATTTGTTTTTTAACTTTGAATAACAAATCAAAAATGAAGGTTTTCTTTAAATCTTCCCAAAAATACCATGGGCCTCCATGTAGGTATAAGTCCCAAGCCCTTTTGTAAATACCTGTTTACATAGCTTTGAATAAACTCAAGTGGACCTCTCCTCGAGTATAAGTCCCGAGCCCCGTGTATACAAATGGATCATGCTCACAGGTATATTTCCTTCATAAACTCCATTATATACACACACTTTGTCATATATGTATAACTGTTCATATTTGTTCATGTACTTGTTCATGTTTGTTCGTACTTGTTCATACTTGTGATTGTGTTATATATGCTTGTTTTACTTAGTACAACACTAGGTTCCCCATAGCCTCCTATTGGGCTTCGTGCAAAGAATCTCCCTAGTTTAGGTTAGGACATAGAGTATGGTTTCTCGGTGAAATCGCTCTAAGAGCTCAAACCAACTATACCATGCCTCCCCTTGGGCTTTGTACAAACGAGTGACCCTCCCATAGCCTCCTCTTGGGCTTACAATGCAAGGACCCTAGATTATCCCTCCCATAGCCTCCTCTTGGGCTTACAATGCAAGGACCCTCGGATAGCCTCCTCTTGGGCTTCGTACAAGGACCCACGGGCTTCTTATAAGCATCCCCAATATCCAAATCAAATACCCTAGGATATTAGACATTTATCATCTCTATGATAGGAGTATCTCTTCTATATCATCACAAACAATCAATCAATCAAACTTTTTGCCACAAGGCTGGCTAATCAATCAAACTTTTTCTTGCCACAAGGCTGGCTAATCAATCAAACCGTTTTGCCACCATACTGGCTGATTAATCAAAGTTTTTGTCACAAGGCTGACTTCATTGAAACTTTTGCCACAAGGCTGGCTGATTAATCAAAACTTTTTGTCACAAGGCTGACTTCATTGAAAGTTTTTGCCACAAGGCTGGTTAAACAAAAAACATCTTTATCATTCTAAGCGCCATAAGTGGCATGGCCCAGGGCTTATAATGAAAAGATTTTCAAACCAAAACAAACAGATATATGTGATGATATAGATTAGATACATCGAACATAGAGATGACATTTGTCTCTTTTCCTTTGCTTCCACTAGCATAAGTGGGAACTACGATTGCTCTGACTTTCTCAACATCCCTTTGAGAATACGTAGGCACAAGGTCGTATCCTTGGCGAGCAAAACAAAACAAAAAAAACCATTCAAACCTTAGCACCCGTAGACCCCGAGCTACAGATGCTCTGATTCCCTCTAAGGGATATGTATGCAGAGGATCGCGATGATCTTTGCGAGCATAATCAAACAAACACCTTAGGTCCCACCTCTTTCTCACAAGAACCTCCACCATAACAAGAATGGAATAAACAAAACAAAGAAACCTATAGAGTACTATAGATACGTTGGGTGCTAATACCTTCCCTTCGTATAACCAACCCTCTTACCCAAGATCTCTCCCCCCACTTTTAAGGTTATTGCAGCTTTTTTCCTTTTCCTTCTTTGGAAATAATAAAAAGTTTGGTCGGTACAAAAGAAAAATCATTTTTTTGAGCACTCGAGCCCAAAGAAGGCATCAGGTGTCTCATTTTAGAAAAACAACGATTTTTCCCCGCGACATTAAGGAGTCGGGATACCTTTTTGGTGATTGTATGCTTTCGAACTAACCATACTTCAATTAGGACTTTCAAGGGTTGTAACGTGGCTTGGTTCATGGTTTAAGAAACAAAGGATAAAAGCTCAAAATTTGATTGTACCCACCCCTCTTCGTGGTGATCTTCAGTCCTAAGCTCAGTTAATTCGATTTATGCATTCAGGTTCCAAGAGACTTTTGGATTTGCACCTTTGATAATGATGATGGTTCACAAGCAATAGAGAACTTTTGAGATGGCAGTCGCTTCTTCCTTTTGGTTGTCACAACATTGTGTTGTTCAGGAATTTATTGACTTCTCTTTTTTCATCTTTTGATATCCCTAACTGAAGGATAGAAAAACACTTAGAAAGGGGGGGTTTGAATAAGTGTAGCTTTAAAAACTTGACAGATAAAAATAAATTGCACAGTTATTTTTATCCTGGTTCGTTGTTAAATAAACTACTCCAGTCCACCCCCGCAGAGATGATTTACCTCAACTGAGGATTTAATCCACTAATCGCACGGATTACAATGGTTCTCCACTTAGTCAGCAACTAAGTCTTCCAGAGTCTTCTGATCACACACTGATCACTCCAGGAACAACTGCTTAGACACCCTCTAAGACTTTTCTAGAGTATACTGATCCACACGATCACTCTAGTTACAACCTGCTTAGATAACCTCTAAGACTTCCTAGAGTATTCTGATCCACACGATCACTCTAGTTCCTTACAACTTAATGTAATCAATTCTAAGAGTATTACAATTGCTTCTTAAAAGCTATAATTACAACTGTGATATTTCTCTTAACGTTTAAGCTTAATCTCACTAATATATTACAACAGCAATGTAGTGAGCTTTGATGAAGATGAAGATTCTGAGCTTTGAATTTGAACAGAGTTTCAGCAAGTTAATATGAGTTGTTTTGTTCAGGATCGTTAACCTTGCTTCTCATCAGAACTTCATATTTATAGGCGTTGGAGAAGATGACCGTTGAGTGCATTTAATGCTTTGCGTGTTCCGTACAGCATCGCATTTAATGTTATACGCTTTTGTCAACTACCTCGAGCCTTGTTCACGCTGTGTCTACTGACGTAGCCTTTAATAGCTTTTAACGTTCCTTTTGTCAGTCAGCGTAGCTTGCCACTTGTACTTCCTTCTGATCTGATGTTTGTGAATACAACGTTTGAATATCATCAGAGTCAAACAGCTTGGTGCATAGCATCTTCTGATCTTCTGACCTTGAAGTGCTTCTGAGCGTGATACCATCAGTACTTCAGTGCTTCTGTTCTCTTGTTCTTCTGATGCTTCCATAGACCCATGTTCTGATTCTGCTTCGACCATCTTCTGATGTCTTGCCAGACCATGTTCTGATGTTGCATGCTGAACCATTTGAGACAAAGCTTCTGAGCGCTGAATTATGCGTACTCTTTATATATTTCCTGAAAAGGAAATTGCATTGGATTAGAGTACCATATTATCTTAAGCAAAATTCATATTATTGTTATCATCAAAACTAAGATAATTGATCAGAACAAATCTTGTTCTAACAATCTCCCCCTTTTTGATGATGA
The DNA here is from genome assembly GCF_029867415.1 of Vicia villosa. NCBI lineage: Eukaryota > Viridiplantae > Streptophyta > Magnoliopsida > Fabales > Fabaceae > Vicia > Vicia villosa. The sequence goes on along the minus strand of NW_026705155.1, from coordinate 973,576 downwards.
CAAAAACATATATAAATGATATGAATTTGCGATCAGAAAGAGCAGACGGCAAAAGACAAATTACACAGCCATAGCATAAGCATATGAATATGTCTCCCCCTGAGATTAACAATCTCCCCCTGAGATAAATAATCTCCCCCTGAAATAAATACTCGAAGAACTTTAATAAAAGACTTCCCTGATTATTTCGGTAGAGACGATCATATAAGCTTCTGTCTTCAGAGAATTCATAGCTTCTGACTTCTGCTTCCATTGGACAGCTTCAGAACTAGAATTTCTTTAGATCCCTAGAGCACTCACAGCTTCTGATTCCTGCTTCCAACTAGGACAGCTTCAGAACTTGAATTTCTTTGATCTTCTGAACATTCACAGCTTCTGACTTCTGCTTCCATCTAGGACAGCTTCAGAACTTGAATTTCTTCCAACATCACTTCATGCTAGATTTGTATCAGAACATTGTTGAATGTACCAGAGCATCATCTGAGCATCTCTACATCCTGAAATGTTACAGAACAAAAAACTAAACGACAAAAGTCAGCATGAACGAGTCAGAACATAAAATGTATATTAGAACACATGATATGTATCAGAGCCATATAGGCTAAAATAATGTATCAGAGCAAATAGAATTTTGTCAGATCAAATAGACAAATATGGATCAAATTCTATTATCAGTGCTTCTGATCTCTGAAGCTTGACAGCACTCAGCTTGCTTCAGTTTCCATGGTTTTGCTTCTTGTGTTTGCTTTGAAGATTCTCTTCACTTCTTTATACCTGCAAAACACTTAAACCATATAGAACTTGCAATTCTTGTTAGTAAATGTGTGGGAGCTTTACCCAGCAACTGATAGATTAATCAAATCATTTATCATTTATTTTCTCCCCCTTTTTGTCATAACATCAAAAAGAATATTTCAAAAGATTCAGATGAATAAAACGACAAATAAAATCACTGGAATGTAAAACAAGAAAGTTTTCATTGATAATAAAAAAAGATTACAAGAGAGGAATGCAGGAAAAACAGATGCAACAAGGAAAGAAAACTACAAAGACCAAAGGACTAAGATCCTAGCCTACGCAAAATCCGCGCCAGAACATCATGAATCCCGTCAGTGCTTGTTGCTTGCCTTGCCATGAAGGAGCGAAACTCAGCATGTGCTACTTCTTGCGCGTCCAAACGAGAAGCCAGCATAGCTTGATTCTGATGAAGAGTTTCCAAGGTCTCCATCAGAGCTGAGGTTTCACCAGAAGAGGAGGCACCAGTATTTCTGCCAAGAGGGACAGCAATCTCAGCAGGGTGATCTTCTGGGAGATCTTCAGCTTGTGCATCTTCCATTTCCTCATCTGAGTCTGACTCAGAAGTAGCCTTAGCATATTCTGGTTCAGGCAGCTCAGAAGTTCCATCTTCCAATGCTTGAAGAATAGCTGCTAGGTTTGTTGGAGGAGTAGGACCAGCAACTTCAGCAGGATAAACCACTACTGGAAAGACCATGTGAGGTGCTTTTTCAGAAGGGTTGATTCTGAACCAGTTGAACAGCCACTGAAAATCTCCAGTCAGCACAGGAAACCATGGTCTCCACACCACGATGTCTCTGCAGAGATTTTCTTCTTCCAACTCATCTGCTGGTATCTTCCCTTCAAGAACACTTCTGTTCCTGATGAGATGGTGATGGCTGCTTTCACCAACTTCCAACCGAAGACCACGAACACCAGGAGCTTCAGACATAATCCTTCTCTGAGTGTCTGTAGCCTTAGCCAGAAAATCCTGACGAAAGGTATTCCAATGGTTGCTTGTAGCATACTCATCCAGATGATTAAGGTGAGCAGCACCTAGAATCTCCAACCAGCCATTTACATCAGAATGTAAAAGCTCCAGATATGATTGAGTGGTAGGGGTTGGAGGGTTGACAGTGAACCTGGAGTCGGGAAGAACAACACTATAGGGATTAGGTGTTCTGGTGGGAAAAGGGTGTGAGAGATATGAAGAAATATCTGATGGAAGGGTTGAAGGAGAGGAGATATCAGATGGTGAAGAAGGTGGTTCTGAGAGGATGAATGAGGAGGAAGAGGTGGTGGAGGTCTTTGAAGAGGGAGGTGATTGAGGGGTACCGTCAAGGGGTTGATACACTTTGAGAGGGTCATAGGTGATCCTTACTCTTTTTGGTTTGGTTTCTGGTTCAGCAGTTGCCTTTCTCTTATGTTTCCGATCATTATCTTGATTCCCAGAGCTTGACGATGGATTCATGATGAATTTGCAGATATTGGAAACTGCTAGGGTTTATGATATGAATGCAAAGAGAGAGAACGAAAAAGAAACTGAATGCAAAGTGAGAGAAATATAAGAGGGAAAAAGAAACGTTTGAAGAATATAAAAAAAACTGAAAGATAGTAAATGATGAAAAGCATTTAATGTTACGTGACGTGAGGAGAGATAATAATGACAAAAGACGTGATTTGCACAGTTACCTAAGTAGACGTCCCCTCAACTGCACGCACGCTTGTCTAGGAATAGTGAACACGTGTTTACCATCTGGATAGCCAGTTACAGCTGTTTTGCTTTTAAAGAGATTCTGAATCAACTTAGACAATGAAACGTTAGTAATAACTGAATCACAATTAATTGATTTCTATCAAAACTTCTTAAAAAAAAATTTCATTTCAGAAGATACTCATACATAAGAACTTCTCATCTTCTCATTCTGAGCTTGTTTCTGAAGACCCATTTTGTACCGATTATATTGAATCCATCTGGTCTAGGAACAAGATCCCAAACATCATTCCTTGTAAACTGATTCAGTTCTTCTTGCATAGCAATTATCCAGTCTGGATCTTCTAGAGCATGATCAACAGAAGTTGGCTCGATCAAAGATACAAGACCTAATTGACAGTCTGCATTGTTCTTAAGGAATGCTCTTGTTCTGATTGGATCATCCTTCTTTCCAAGAATGACATCTTCTGAATGACCAGAGATGAGTCTGGATGATCTTCTGACAGATGGTTCTTCAGAAATGCTTAGATTCTCCAGAGAAGCTGATACTTGATCTTCAGATTCTTTGCTTCTGAGAAGCTCTGCTTCTGATGCGTTGCTTCTTGGCTCAACAACTTCTGATATATCAATATCCCAATCTGCAAAATTATCAAACTGCTTTGGTTTTCCAGAACCAAGCTTATCATCAAACCTGATATTGATTGATTCTTCTACAATCAATGTTTCAGTATTGTATACTCTGTAGCCTTTTGAGCGTTCAGAATATCCAAGAAGGAAACATTTTTGTGCTTTGGAATCAAACTTTCCAAGATGATCTTTAGTGTTCAGAATAAAGCATACACATCCAAAAGGATGGAAATATGAAATGTTGGGCTTTCTATTCTTCCACAATTCATAAGGAGTTTTATTAAGAATAGGTCTGATAGAGATTCTATTCTGAATATAGCATGCAGTGTTTATTGCTTCTGCCCAGAAATGCTTAGCCATATTGGTTTCGTTGATCATGGTTCTGGCCATTTCTTGCAGAGTCCTATTCTTTCGTTCTACAACTCCATTTTGCTGTGGAGTTCTAGGACAAGAGAAATCATGGGCAATACCATTTTCTTTGAAGAATTCTTCAAAGGATCTGTTCTCAAATTCACCACCATGATCACTTCTGACCTTTATGATTTTACACTCTTTTTCAGATTGAATCTGAATGCAGAAATCAAAGAACACTGAATGAGTCTCATCCTTGTGTTTCAAGAATTTTACCCATGTCCAGCGGCTATAATCATCTACGATGACTAATCCATATTTCTTCCCTCTGACAGATGTTGTTTTGACTGGGCCAAACAGATCAATGTGCAAGAGTTCTAATGGCCTTGAGGTAGAAACAACATTCTTGGACTTGAATGTAGGTTTGGAGAACTTTCCCTTCTGACATGCTTCACAAAGAGCATCTGATTTGAATTTCAGATTAGGGAGTCCTCTGACAAGATTCAGTTTGTTAATCTGAGAAATCTTTCTCAAACTAGCATGACCTAACCTTCTGTGCCAGACCCACTGCTCTTCAGAAACAGACATAAGACAAGTCACCTTCTGACTCATAAGATCTTGCAGATCTGTCTTATAAATGTTGTTCTTCCTCTTGCCTGTAAATAGGATTGAGCCATCTGATCGTGAAATTATAGCAAGTGTACTATTTCCTCGATGTAGTAGTAAAGAAGGGTAAATACCCAGTATCGAACTCGCGGACTGCGTGTAAACTACAAGTTTCACAATGATTCAATTGAACAAAAATATCATGGGGGTTGTTTTGGTTTGTTTGATTAATTAGAATTACTAGAAATAAATAAAACACTAAATAAAAGATAGCTTGGTGCAAATATGAGCAGATATGCTAAGGTAGATGTATGAATCCTATGTAACTCCTTGAAACCACCGTGTTCATGAGATGATTTAATTATAACTGTGTATCAATTCTATAAATAGTTCTCCCTAATTCCTTAGTGAAGAACCCCTTAACACTAATTAGACAATCTCAATTCCTCAATAACTGAATTTAGTATTAGGTCTTTTATGCATTAGAGTCTAGAATGAATGATCACTAAAGTGCAATCCTTATTCCTAAGCGATTTGCCGGAAGTGTTTTGATTCACAAGCATTAGGGAGGTTTGTCACGCCAAACCCTAACCGTAGAACGATAAGATACTTTCCAATATAATAAAGCATTAAGAACAATGAATCAAAAACTCAATTTATAATTAAACATCAAATTCATCAACAACGGTTGTGACAATTCATCACATAAAAAGATTCAGGGACATCACCCCTAGCATAGTGTTGTTTAGCTACTCATAATGATAAAGAAAACAACAAGAGTAATTGAAGTCATTACAAGAAATTAGTGGTTGATATGATCTCCAATCGCCAGTGCTCTTGAAGATCTTCTTCCAAAACCCTTGACTCTTCTTTCTCTGTAATTCTCTATGCTCAATGATCCAAGATGCCTCTCTTCTATTCCTGTTAGGTTTTAGTAGTGTTGCTTCACTCACTCAGTATCCGGAATGACCGAAATACCCTTAATGAGGCCCAAGGTTTCCAAAATATCAAAATTAGAACATCTGCCCGCGCTCAACAACACGGGCCGTGTGCAGGAACACGGGTGCCCGTGTTGTCCATCTGGCCCTCACCTCAAAATTCACTTTCTGGGCACTTTTCCACACGGGCCGTGTGCAGGAACACGGGTGCCCGTGTAAAACCTCTGTTTTGCTCTCCAGAATCCACTTTCCAGGCAGCTTTTGACACGGCCGTGTGGGTGCACACGGGTGCCCGTGTTGGCCTCTTCTTTAGCTCTTTCAGCTCCTTTTTCTCGCCTCGGAGCGCCATCTTTCTCGGGATTAACCTGGCCAACAACATACTAACAACCAACGCATAAAATGGCATTTTTATGAAGCTTAAACACACTAATAATGTAAAAGCTCAAACAACCGAAAAACTAAGGAACTTATATAAAAACTTAAAACAATGCCACTTTGTATTACCAAGATTACAACTTTTGATCGGAAAAAGGTGTGGAAACTTACTAGAAATGGTGACCGATCACAACCCCACACTTATCTCATTGCTTGTCCTCAAGTGATGTATCGAGTCAAAACAAAAGGTCACCGACAAGATTCTTTTCTCCACAACACAACCAGGTTTTTCGCAAGGTTCCTACACTTAGCAATCAAGTGTAAGGTTTCCTTCTTCAGACTATCAATGGCATTCCCACTTTCGAACACGCTTTTCACCTGCAAGCTTTTCACACTCTCACAAAATCTCTCCGGGTTAAAGTGTCTACACTCATAGTATCAAGGCATGCATATTACTTTCAACTTTGAATAAATTCTCAAATCACTACACACAGAGATTACACACACTTTATGAGGTCTTAGGGATGTAACGTGGTTTTGGTTTGGTGGGTAAACAAAGAACGGGGTAACAAATGGTTTAGGTGCTCGGCATTACATAGGATTCACTTCTCTACTCATTTTGATCTGAATCATAAGAATGGGGTTTGAACCTTTTTCAGATTAAAAGTGGACCGGGGCAAATATCTTATTCTGCTTTGAAATTTAAACCTCTTTTTGTTGGTTTTCACAAGAGCATATTCATCTTTTTCTCTCTTTTCTTTTTTTTTTGAGATATTCTTTTTTTTTTTCTTGCCCCCCTTTTCAATGGTTCACAACCCCACACTTAGATCCTTTTAGTGTCTTACAAGTGATTAATTATGAATGCCGAGCGATGACATGGACAATGAGATAACGGGTGATAAACAGACTAACACAATGAACAAAACAACTATTATGGCTCAAATGGGGTTAACGATGGATAACATGCATACGGGATGGTTAGAAAGGCTCGGGGTTACGAAAAAAACTTGCCTCAGTGTGTGCTTTCATAGTGTGCTTGTGTTATGAGAAAATACGCAAAATCAAAGTGAATAGTGCCATACCTGACTGAGCTCTCATAAGGATGTTATAAATTTGGCTCTGACATCTCACCGGGTAGGTTAAGCTTGCATGCTTCACAGTGCTCTAAGTGTTCTGCAATTTCCTTTCCTCCAAAGTTCACCATACTCTTTCTTGGTTCAGTGTTTTCCTCATTGCGTCCAACCTTCTTTTCTTTGATTGTGTCAACTTCCGTGGTGCCTGTAGAGATCAAGTGTGAGATGTGTTGTTCAACCACTATCTAGTCATTCGCCCCCCTCCGACTTGTATTCCAACCTGGTAACACAATGGCAGCACTGCACCATACAAACTTGAAAGAAACATACTTTAACATAAAAGTAACACAAACGAACACAATCAAATCAACCAAACTAAATTCAAAAACGGAAAGCAACGCAATAAAAACAAAAGAACCTAAAGAACCTCCCCCACACCTGAACGAAACATTGACCTCAATATTTCAATTCGAGATAGCGAGGGTGAACTCACAGAGGGTACTGCGCCTCCAGCTTCCGCTTCCTAGCTTTCACCAGAGAGACCCACTTTTCTTTATTTTCTGAAAAACAAAACAAAAAGTAAACCGCATTATTAAAACCGTGGGTTGCCTCCCACGAAGCGCTTCGTTTAACGTCGCATGGCTCGACGGTCCATCACCCTTAATTAAGGAGGGTACTTCCTCCTCCAAACCTGGTTGCTTGTCACTTTTCCAAACCTGATTGTTTTTCTCGTCAAGCGACTATCCACTTTCATCTTCTCACTTTGATTGTCCTCTTTTTTCTTCTTTTTGACTTCTTGAATGAACGCAGAACTTATGATAGGTGTATGAGCTGAGGCCACCTTAGAGATGATACTTGAAACTTTTTCGGAATGGTGTGGACTTTTGCTGGCTCCCTCACTTCTGATCATACCAACTTTAGATTGATTATTCCTACCAGCAGCTTCTTCTTTGACTTCTAACACCTTCAGTGTTACCTCCTCATCAAATGATTTAACTACTAGTTCCCCTTTTTCAATATCCAAATTGCAGCGACTAGTAAGCAGAAAGGGTCGCCCAAGAAGGATTGGAGTCTCATCATCCTCAGGAATGTCCATGATGTGGAAATCAACTGGGTAAACAAACTTGTCAATCTCTACCATTACATCTTCGGCTATCCCAAATGAATTCTTAATAGTGCGATCAGCAAATTGCAATTTTGTTTCACTCTCGCTTATTTTTCCAATCTCCAGCTTTTTGAAGATGGACAATGGCATTAGACTCACACTAGAACCAGAATCAATTAGCACCTTTTTGAACACTCTGTCATTTATGGTGCACGGTATTGCCACCACTCCACGGTCTTTCTTCTTAATGGGGATCTTCCTTGCTGGCGATACTCTCCCACACTTTTCAGTCACAATTTCTGTTTCATCTCTCACTTGTCTTTTCTTAGAAATTACCTCTTTCATAAATTTCTTGTACAAAGGCATATTCTCAAGTGCTTCAAAGAAAGGTAAGTTAATCTCTAACTTCTTGAACATTGCAGCAAACTTCTCAAAATCCTTCTCTTTCGAATCCTTCTTGGCCACTCTAGAGGGGAATGGTAATTTGACCACTGGTTTAGTTTCTTTCTTATTTTTCTCTTCCAGTGGCTTAACCGGTGAGATCACTACTTCAGGATCTTTCGGATTTTCTCTAACTTCTAGATCTACCTCTATGACTAAGTTGTCATCTATTTCTTCTTCTTCTTCGGGCTCTGGCGCTTTCTGACTTCTTGTCGTAACAGCATTAATTTTTTCTTGGTTTTTTGGATTTGCCACAGTTGAGCTTGGAAGAGTACCTTGTGCTTGTGGAGTGAGATGTTGTGCTATCTGACTCATTTGAATTTCCAGATTCTTGATTGAAGCGGTGGTGTTCCTCAGATTGCTCCTAGTTTCTTCTTGGAATTGAGAGTTTTGAGCTGCCATTTTTTCAATAGCGATCTCCCAATCTTCTTTCTTCGGTACCTGTTGTTGAAATTGTTGTTGACCTTGAGTTTGGAACTGTTGTGGATGGTGCTGGAATGGTTGTTGTTGCGGACGATATTGTTGTCCCAGTGGTTGGTATTGTTGAGTCTGAGGCTGATATGGTTGTTGTCCTTGAACCGGCTTCTGGACGTTTCCTTGCTGGTCTTTCCATGAGAAGTTCGGATGATTTTTCCACCCCGGATTATATGTGTTGGCATAAGGATTGTTTTGCCTCAACATATGAATCTGCTCAACCTGTTCTTGAGTTGCTACACAATGCATAGCAAAGTGCGGTCCACCACATATTTCACAAAGAACCGCTTTAACTGGTTCCACCTGTGCTACGGTTTGAGTTCCAATATTCATCTTTTTTAACCTTCTCTCTACCTCTGCAGCAATCTGATCCTCCATCTTAACAACCTGCTCTGGCAATTTCAAATCAATTTTGCCCTCCGGTTGGTTCATGGTTCGATCATACAACTCAAGATGCTCATTAGCAGCAATTGCCTCTATGATCCTTTTCATAACTGTGGCTGTAGCAAAATTTGTTGAACCACCAGCAGCGGTATCAATAAGCTGCTTTGTCTTTAGTCGCAACCCATTCACGAAATTCTGCATTTGCTCGGTAGCGTCCATGTTATGAGTAGGACATGCAGTCAAACACCTTTTGAACCTCTTGTATGCATCCCCTAATGATTCCCCCTCTTTTTGTTTGAAATTGACAATATCGTATCTTTTTCGGATAAACACCGACGCAGGAAAATATTCATTGAGGAATGCCGTTTCCATCTCTTGCCATGTCGTGATACTTGCAGCCGGAAGTGAGTAAAACCACTCCTCTGCGTCATCAGTAAGTGTAAACGGGAACATAACAAGTCTCTTAGCCTCCTCTGAATGACCTTCGATCTTCAACGAAGTTGTCGTAGTGAGAAATCTCTGAAGATGCTTATTTGCATCCTCGTTAATTCTTCCGGAGAACGGCTTGCTCTCTAACTGGCGAATGGTGGACGGATGCAATTGAAAATGTGCCACATTCACAGGTTGATTAACAATAGTCATCCGGTTGGGGTGAGCATTTGCCCCTCCATAGTCCCCTAACAATCTTTCTGCAGGAGGTTGATTTCCAGCCATGTTAACTGGTTCCTGAACTACCTCCCTGTCAAAGTCAGAGTCGCTGTGCTCCGAGTGCACAGACACTTCGTCGTCGCTTTCCTGATGTGGAACACTAAGACTTGCACTTGGTGCTGCCAGTCTTTCAAGTCTTGCCTTGCGGCGTCTCTCGTGCAGAGCTCTTTCTGGTTCTGTGTCAAAGGAAAATTTAGCTGAGGTCTGACCTCGCATAAACAGTTAGACAACAGTTAAAACAGATACAAGACTGCAACGAAATTAAAATTAACAGATAAAAATAAAATTTTGGTCGCAGAGCAACAAAATTTCAATTGACTTAAAGTTCGGCTTATAGTTTGGCAGTCCCCGGCAACGGCGCCAAAAACTTGGTCGTGAAATTATAGCAAGTGTACTATTTCCTCGATGTAGTAGTAAAGAAGGGTAAATACCCAGTATCGAACTCGCGGACTGCGTGTAAACTACAAGTTTCACAATGATTCAATTGAACAAAAATATCATGGGGGTTGTTTTGGTTTGTTTGATTAATTAGAATTACTAGAAATAAATAAAACACTAAATAAAAGATAGCTTGGTGCAAATATGAGCAGATATGCTAAGGTAGATGTATGAATCCTATGTAACTCCTTGAAACCACCGTGTTCATGAGATGATTTAATTATAACTGTGTATCAATTCTATAAATAGTTCTCCCTAATTCCTTAGTGAAGAACCCCTTAACACTAATTAGACAATCTCAATTCCTCAATAACTGAATTTAGTATTAGGTCTTTTATGCATTAGAGTCTAGAATGAATGATCACTAAAGTGCAATCCTTATTCCTAAGCGATTTGCCGGAAGTGTTTTGATTCACAAGCATTAGGGAGGTTTGTCACGCCAAACCCTAACCGTAGAACGATAAGATACTTTCCAATATAATAAAGCATTAAGAACAATGAATCAAAAACTCAATTTATAATTAAACATCAAATTCATCAACAACGGTTGTGACAATTCATCACATAAAAAGATTCAGGGACATCACCCCTAGCATAGTGTTGTTTAGCTACTCATAATGATAAAGAAAACAACAAGAGTAATTGAAGTCATTACAAGAAATTAGTGGTTGATATGATCTCCAATCGCCAGTGCTCTTGAAGATCTTCTTCCAAAACCCTTGACTCTTCTTTCTCTGTAATTCTCTATGCTCAATGATCCAAGATGCCTCTCTTCTATTCCTGTTAGGTTTTAGTAGTGTTGCTTCACTCACTCAGTATCCGGAATGACCGAAATACCCTTAATGAGGCCCAAGGTTTCCAAAATATCAAAATTAGAACATCTGCCCGCGCTCAACAACACGGGCCGTGTGCAGGAACACGGGTGCCCGTGTTGTCCATCTGGCCCTCACCTCAAAATTCACTTTCTGGGCACTTTTCCACACGGGCCGTGTGCAGGAACACGGGTGCCCGTGTAAAACCTCTGTTTTGCTCTCCAGAATCCACTTTCCAGGCAGCTTTTGACACGGCCGTGTGGGTGCACACGGGTGCCCGTGTTGGCCTCTTCTTTAGCTCTTTCAGCTCCTTTTTCTCGCCTCGGAGCGCCATCTTTCTCGGGATTAACCTGGCCAACAACATACTAACAACCAACGCATAAAATGGCATTTTTATGAAGCTTAAACACACTAATAATGTAAAAGCTCAAACAACCGAAAAACTAAGGAACTTATATAAAAACTTAAAACAATGCCACTTTGTATTACCAAGATTACAACTTTTGATCGGAAAAAGGTGTGGAAACTTACTAGAAATGGTGACCGATCACCATCCTTCTGATTTACGGCCTTGCAAGACTCTTGATTAAAGATTATATCATAACCATTGTCACTCAATTGACTGATAGATAAGAGGTTATGAGTTAATCCTTCTACAAGAAGTACATTAGAAATGGAAGGAGAGTTACCAGACTTTATAGTTCCAGAGCCAATTATCTTGCCCTTCTGATCTCCTCCAAACTTGACTTCTCCTCCAGACTTAAGCACCAGGTCTTGGAACATAGACCTTCTTCCTGTCATGTGTCGTGAGCATCCAGAGTCCAGGTACCATGACATGTTGTGCTTTGTCCTTTTTGCAGTCAAGGATATCTGCATTAGGAATAATCTTATCCTTAGGTACCCACATCTTTTTGGGTCCTTTCTTGTTAGATTTTCTCAAGTTCTGATTGAACTTGGGTTTAACATTGTAAGCAATAGGAGGAACAGCATAATAATTCTTAATGTGAGTTCCATGATATTTCCTAGGTTGTGTCACATGCTTTTTGGTGTGTGTTATGTGAAAACTTTGAGCATGTGAAGTGTGCCTAATATCATGGGAGTGGCCATACTTGAACTGATCATACAATGACTTGTATGTGAATTTCATTTCATCAACAGGTTCAAGTTTGTATGGGGTTTCACCCTCAAAACCAATGCCGACTCTTTTGTTTCCAGACACAACATATATCATAGAAGCTAGCTGACTTCTGCCAATACTTCTAGATAAGAACTTCCTGAAACTTAAATCATATTTTTTCAGAATATGGTTTAGACTAGGAGTGGACTTTTCTGAATCAGAAGGAGATCCAACATTATTGGATAATTTTAAAAGTTTTTCTTTTAATTCAGAATTTTCCAGCTCAAGCTTCTTTGTTTCAAATTCAAATAGCTTTTTCAGCTTTTTGTATTTGAGACTGATCTGAGACTTGAGTTCCAGAAGTTCAGTTAGACCGGAAACTAACTCATCTCTAGTAAGTTCAGAAAATACCTCTTCAGAATCTGATCCTGATGTAGATTCTGATCCGTCATCTTCTGTCGCCATCAGCGCACAGTTAGCATGCTCATCTTCAGAGTCTGAATCATCTTCTGACTCATCCCAGGTTGCCATAAGACCTTTCTTCTTATGAAACTTCTTCTTGGGATTTTCCTTCTGAAGATTTGGACATTCATTCTTGAAGTGTCCAGGCTCATTGCATTCATAGCACATGACCTTCTTCTTGTCAAATCTTCTGTCATCATAAGATTCTCCATGTTCAAATTTCTTTGAACTTCTGAAGCCTCTGAACTTCCTTTGCTTGGTCTTCCAGAGTTGATTTAGCCTTCTGGAGATCAAAGACAGTTCATCTTCTTCTTCAGATTCTGATTCTTCAGGATCTTCTTCTCTAGCCTGAAAAGCGTTAGTGCATTTCTTGATATTGGATTTTAATGCAATAGACTTACCTTTCTTTTGAGGCTCATTTGCATCCAGCTCTATTTCATGACTTCTCAAGGCACTGATAAGCTCTTCCAGAGAAACTTCATTCAGATTCTTTGCAATCTTGAATGCAGTCACCATAGGACCCCATCTTCTGGGTAAGCTTCTGATGATCTTCTTTACGTGATCAGCCTTGGTGTATCCCTTGTCAAGAACTCTCAATCCAGCAGTAAGAGTTTGAAATCTTGAAAACATCTTTTCAATGTCTTCATCATCCTCCATCTTGAAGGCTTCATACTTCTGGATTAAAGCTAGAGCTTTAGTCTCCTTGACTTGAGCATTTCCTTCATGAGTCATTTTCAAGGACTCATATATGTCATAGGCCGTTTCCCTGTTAGATATATTCTCATACTCAGCATGAGAGATAGCATTCAGCAAAACAGTTCTACATTTATGATGATTCCTGAAGAGCTTCTTCTGATCATCATTCATTTCTTGCCTTGTCAGCTTTACGCCTCTGACATTTACTGGATGTTTGTAACCATCCATCAGAAGATCCCATAGATCACCATCTAGACCAAGAAAGTAACTTTCCAGTTTATCTTTCCAGTATTCAAAGTTTTCACCATCAAATACCGGCGGTCTAGTATAACCATTGTTACCGTTGTATTGCTCAGCAGAGCCAGATGTAGATGCAGGTGTAGACTTTTCACTTTCATCAACCATCTTTTACCGAAGCGTTTTTCTCTTCCTGAATCTTTTCTAAACACGGTTAAGTGCTTGCACCTTAGAACCGGCGCTCTGATGCCAATTGAAGGATAGAAAAACACTTAGAAAGGGGGGGTTTGAATAAGTGTAGCTTTAAAAACTTGACAGATAAAAATAAATTGCACAGTTATTTTTATCCTGGTTCGTTGTTAACTAAACTACTCCAGTCCACCCCCGCAGAGATGATTTACCTCTGAAGGATAGAAAAACACTTAGAAAGGGGGGGTTTGAATAAGTGTAGCTTTAAAAACTTGACAGATAAAAATAAATGCACAGTTATTTTTATCCTGGTTCGTTGTTAACTAAACTACTCCAGTCCACCCCCGCAGAGATGATTTACCTCAACTGAGGATTTAATCCACTAATCGCACGGATTACAATGGTTTTCCACTTAGTCCGCAACTAAGTCTTCCAGAGTCTTCTGATCACACACTGATCACTCCAGGAACAACTGCTTAGATACCCTCTAAGACTTTTCTAGAGTCTACTGATCAACACGATCACTCTAGTTACAACTTGCTTAGTTCACTCCTAAGACTTCCCTAGAGTATTCTGATCAACACGATCACTCTAGTTCCTTACAACTTAATGTAATTCTAAGAGTATTACATATGCTTCTTAAAAGCGATAATCACAACTGTGATATTTCTCTTAACGTTTAAGCTTAATCTCACTAATATATTACAACAGCAATGTAGTGAGCTTTGATGAAGATGAAGATTCTGAGTTTTGAATTGAACAGCGTTTCAGCAAGTTAATTTGAATTGTATTTGTTCAGGATCGTTAACCTTGCTTCTCATCAGAACTTCATATTGATAGGCGTTGGAGAAGATGACCGTTGAATGCATTTAATGCTTTGCGTGTTCCGTACAGCATCGCATTTAATGTTATACGCTTTTGTCAACTACCTCGAGCCTTGTTCACGCTGTGTCTACTGACGTAGCCTTTAGTAGCTTTTAACGTTCCTTTTGTCAGTCAGCGTAGCTTGCCACTTGTACTTTCTTCTGATCTGATGTTTGTGATTACAACGTTTGAATATCATCAGAGTCAAACAGCTTGGTGCATAGCATCTTCTGATCTTCTGACCTTGAAGTGCTTCTGAGCGTGATACCATCAGAACTTCAGTGCTTCTGTTCTCTTGTTCTTCTGATGCTTCCATAGACCCATGTTCTGATTCTGCTTCGACCATCTTCTGATGTCTTGCCAGACCATGTTCTGATGTTGCATGCTGAACTCTTGAGACAAAGCTTCTGAGCGCTGAATTATGCGTACTCTTTATATATTTCCTGAAAGGGAAATTGCATTGGATTAGAGTACCATATAATCTTAAGCAAAATTCATATTATTGTTATCATCAAAACTAAGATAATTGATCAAAACAAATCTTGTTCTAACAATCTCCCCCTTTTTGATGATGACAAAAACATATATAAATGATATGAATTTGCGATCAGAAAGAGTAGTAGGCAAAAGACAAGTTACACAGCTATAGCATAAGCATATGAATATGTCTCCCCCTGAGATTAACAATCTCCCCCTGAGATAAATAATCTCCCCCTGAAATAAATACTCGAAGAACTTTAATAAAAGACTTCCCTGATTATTTCGGTAGAGACGATCATATAAGCTTTTGTCTTCAGAGAATTCATAGCTTCTGACTTCTGCTTCCATAGGACAGCTTCAGAACTAGAATTTCCTTAGATCCTTAGAACACTCACAGCTTCTGATTCCTGCTTCCATCTAGGACAGCTTCAGAACTTGAATTTCTTTGATCTTCTGAACATTCACAGCTTCTGATTTCTGCTTCCATTCAGGACAGCTTCAGAACTTGAATTTCTTTGATCTTCTGAACATTCACAGCTTCTGATTTCTGCTTCCATTCAGGACAGCTTCAGAACTTGAGTTTTCTGGATCTTTAGAACATTCGCAGCTTCTGATTTCTGCTTCCCTCGGATAGCTTCAGAGCTTTGAATTTCTACCAACATCACTTCATGCTAGATTTGTATCAGAACATTGTTGAATGTACCAGAGCATCATTTGAGCATCTCTACATCCTGAAATGTTACAGAACAAAAACTAAACGACAAAAGTCAGCATGAACGAGTTAGAACATAAAATGTATGTTTGAACACATTATATGAATCAGAGCCATATAGGCTGAAATAATGTATCAGAGCAAATAATGTATCAGAGCCATAACATTATATGTATCAGAGCAAATAGAATTTTGTCAGAATAAATAGACAAATATAGATCAAATTCTATTATCAGTGCTTCTGATTCATTCTTCTTTCTTGCTTCTGATTTCTGAAGCTTGATAGCACTCAGCTTGCTTCAGTTTCCATGGTTTTGCTTCTTGTGTTTGCTTTGAAGATTTTCTTCACTTCTTTATACCTGCAAAACACTTAAACCATATAGAACTTGCAGTTCTTGTTAGTGAATGTGTGGGAGCTTTACCCAGCAACTGATAGATTAATCAAATCATTTATCATTTATCTTTCTCCCCCTTTTTGTCATATCATCAAAAAGCAAAAAAGAGTCAGAGATAAACAAAAAGAACCACATGGAGGAAGAAGTTGATTTCATTGAAGTTCAAACAGCAGGTACAGAAGTACATGAAGATGAGAAGGATCAGATGCACAAAGACAGATGCAACGAAAGGAAAGAAACAACACAGACTCAATCTAAGATGGCCCTAGTCTTGACAAGATCTTGGTCAGCATCTCTTGAACCATATTGTTGTGTCCTTCTTGCCTCACCATGAAAGCACTATACTGATCATTGAGTGAGCTTTGCTCATCCTGTCTCTTCTGAATTTCTTCTAGAGTCCTTGCAAGACGAGAAGATTCATCAGAAGAAGCTTCACCGCTTTCAACCACAGGAATAGCATGTTGATCTGCAGCTTCCATAGATAGATCATTTGCAGGGATTTCCTCAACAGGAACAGTTTTAGCAACATGATCTTCAGCATCTGCTTCTTGCATAGAAGCATCTCCATATTCTGCAGCAGGAATTTCCGAGTCTCCATTCTCAAGTGCTTGAAGAATGGCAGCTAGATTCCTTGGAGCAGAAGGACCTTCAACTTCTGGTGGGTCAACAACTTCTGGAATGACCAAGCTTGGGTCTTTCTTAGAAGGGTTTTCCCTCAGAAGGTCAAAGAGAGTCTTGAAATCTCCGAGCAGAACAGGGTGTTTAGGAATAAAGATAACAATATCCCTGCATGGATTTGTTTCCATTACAGCAGCCAGTCTTAATTGGTCCATCTCATCCAAGAAGGGCTTCTCTTCCAAAAGATATCTTCCTTTGAGACGAGCAAACCAGAAGTCTTCATAATTCCTCAGAATTCCACGAGGCCGTGGGGCAGCAGCTACACAGGCTTCCTGAAGTTCTAAAAACAGAGCATCTGATTCTCTGCGAAAGATCCTCCAGAAGTTCCGCATAGCAACATCATTCAATCCAGAACTTTCAGCGATTCTGAGAGTATCAAAGGTACTTCTGAGATTCCTCTTTATGTTTTCAAAAACTACACCAATAGGATATACGGAGCGGGATTTTATTTGGGTTTTTGAAAAGGCAGGTTTGGAAGTGAAGTACGGATGAGGTTCTCTATCCAACCTATAAGAAGATTCTGCTTCAGTATCAGAATCTAACACTACCACTTCAGCTTCAGGACGAGGCTTGGGAGTGTAGTTGCAATCACGGAGCAGCTGCTCATGTGATGCAGAGGTTGGAAAAGGAGAATCACAAGGATTGTTTTGAGAGGTGGAGGGAGTATGTTCAAGAGTGGCATTGAGAGCAGGTTGAGATGGAAAGAGAGTTTGAAGGGGTGGTATATCCAGAACAGGATTTATGGTAGGTGGAGAGGAAGGAATGGTTATAGGAGTAGATGGAGGTGTAAGAACGCGGACAAAAACAGGTGATTCTGATGTGGCTATTTCAGGTTCAGGTGTAGGGACAACCTCTATTGGTGCAGCTTCTGAACAAACAGCAGGAACAGAATTAGGTTCAGAAATGCATATACCTTTGGAACTTCTCAGAAGAGCTTTGGCCACATCCTCAGACTTCTTCTGCTTCTTACTCTTCGGCTCTTCAAAGATCTTTGTTTTGCCGCTAGCGATTTCTTTCCTTCTGACATATGCCAGAACTTCTGGTTGATTCTCAGCCTCTTGAGAGATATTTTCTTCATCAGATTCTTGAAGAATCAACTTTCTTTTTCCGATTTTCCTCTTCTCAACAACTTCAACAATCTCAGCATTGTTGTTAGACTTCCTCATCTTTTTCTCAGCTTTCTTCTTTTTCTTCTCAAAATCAGCAGAGACAGCCTTAGCAACCTTTGCTATGACTTCTTCTGGGACCATTTCTTTATTGGTGGTAGCAGCAGGATGATCAAACTTTCTTTTGGTCCTTTCTTCCTTCTTACGATTCACTTTAATAGGAGCACCTTTGTCTTGATCTTTAAAACTCTTATCCTCTTTTTGTGACTTCAGATACTTAGTTCTGACATCAGGTACCTCACTATTGAAGAAGGTTTCAAAGTCAGCTAGTACTGGTTTTCTTCTGATTCTTGTTCCAGCAAGAGGTTTAGGAACTTTGAGGATAGTGTCAATAATTTTCATCTTTTTCAAAGAAAAAGCATTCAGACAGACTCCAGAGGTGACAGCAAGGTCTTTGATAATACCTTCAGACTCCAGACTCTCAACAATCTTGGAATGCACCAGAAGGTTTGTAATAATTCTACCAAAAGGAATGATTGTTCCACCATTTTCTTTTCTGAAAGCGTTTCTGGAATCCTTTACTGCTTTCCACATGTGGTTGAAGATAATGTAAATTGCATCAACCTTCTTCTGAGTGGCAATGCAATAAAGAATATACCTTTGATCATTACTGATGAAATCCGAGGCATGTGTTGATTTCCTATGGTAGAAACACCCAAGAAGGATCTTTGCCCAGATTCTGTAGACATCTCTCAATTCCTTGACATATTTT
The DNA here is from genome assembly GCF_029867415.1 of Vicia villosa. Lineage (NCBI taxonomy): Eukaryota > Viridiplantae > Streptophyta > Magnoliopsida > Fabales > Fabaceae > Vicia > Vicia villosa. The sequence goes on along the minus strand of NW_026705155.1, from coordinate 955,048 downwards.
GTTTTCTTGACATTTGGATAAAGAGTGGATAGAACATCTCCCATATCTGCCCTTTGATCAAACTCAAAAACCCCTTCAGGGTTTTTCAGGTCAAACATCATTCTTAGAATGTTTTCAGAAATAACTACAAACTTTCCATGAACGAAAGAAATTATAGATTTTGGAGCAACCACAGCATGTACCCAGAACTCCTTGACAAGGTCCGGATAAACTGGACCAACAAACTCAGCGAACAACGAGGTCCATCCTTGAAAGATGATGTCTTCTTTAAGGTGGAATTGGTTTTCTTCAAGGTTGTCAAAGTCAACCATGAGTTCACACAGAACTTCCAAATCATCTTTAGGAATGGAGCATGCAACAACAGGAGTGAGTTGCAAAGTTTCTTCTTGGAGATGATGAGGAACAGATGACTCAGCATTTTGGGATGAGAAAGCAGCCATGGATGCAGAATGAACACAAACTAACAAGAAGAACGGACAGGGTTTACGATTAGGGTTTTTAGAAAACGGCTAAGAACTTTTCAAACGAGAGAATACAAGGAGAGAGAGAGAGACAAGGGAGCGAAAAAGATGTAAGATATGATTTGAAAAGAATATATAGAGACGGATTTGAAAAGGAGAATAATAAGAAATATAATTTGAACAGTTCCAGAATCAAAGGAAATCAATTTTATTAAATGATGAGTGACGTGAGGAGAGAGAACGTGGTAAATGAAATGATTTAAAACAGTTACCTAGGTCGGCGTCTTTTCAACTGCACGCTTTGTACTAACCGTACAGACACGTGTTCACCATCAGATAATAGATGACAGCTGTAAATTTCAGAATAGGCTTTACGCCTTCAGATTCTGATCACTGCTTCTTATTTGATTAACTTTCTCTTCTGGAAACACTCCTTCTGAAGTGTGCTGATATAAATCTGAATGATCTTCTGATCCATTACTTCTGATACACACAGCTTCTGGAGGTTCACTTCTTTGTTCTGCAACTTCTGATAAGACAAAACTGTATCTGCAGAAATTCTTAAGCGCTTTGTTTCATTAGAACCAAGTTTATCATCAAACCAGACATTTATTGATTAGTCCACAATCAATGTGTCAATATTGTCTATTCTGTAGCATTTAGATTAATCAGAATAATCAAGAAAGAAACATCAATGCTATAGAGACAAACACAACAGATGGTTTTAAGACTAATAAGCTTTCTTCTCTGATTTCTTACAAACATAGTTTCTTCAACAGATTTAAGAACCAGAACTTGGAAGACAATCTTTCTTCCCTTCAAGTGTTGAGATCAACTTGAGTCCAGGAGACATGTCATGTTGACTTTTATCTTCTTTGTCATCAAGAGAATCTGCAAAAGAAATAGTCTTTTTCTTTGGTACCCACATTTTCTTGGGTCCTTTCTTGTTAGTTCTCTTCAAGTTCTGATTGAACTTAGGTTTAACATTGTAAGCAATAGGAGGAACAGCATGATAATTTTTAATGTGAGTTTTATGATATTTCCTAGGTTGTGTCACATGCCTTTTGGTGTGTGTTATGTGAAAACTTTGAGCATGTGAAGTGTGCCTAATATCATGGGAGTGGCCATACTTGAACTGATCATACAATGGCTTGTATGTGATTTTCATTTCATTAACAGGTTCAAGTTTGTATGGGGTTTCACCCTCAAAACCAATGCCAACTCTTTTGTTTCCAGACACAGCATATATCATAGAAGCTAGCTGACTTCTGCCAATACTTCTAGACAAGAACTTCCTGAAACTTAAATCATATTCTTTCAGAATATGGTTTAGACTGGGAGTGGATTTTTCTGAATCAGAAGGAGATCCAACATTATTGGATAATTTTAAGTTTTTCTTTTAATTCAGAATTCTCCAACTCAAGCTTCTTTGTTTCAAATTCAAATTGCTTTTTCAGCTTTTTGTATTTGAGACTAATCTGAGACTTGAGTTCCAGAAGTTCAGTTAGACCGGAAACTAACTCATCTCTAGTAAGTTCAGAAAATACCTCTTCAGAATCTGATTCTGATGTAGATTCTGATCCGTCATCTTCTGTCGCCATCAGCGCACAGTTGGCCTGCTCATCTTCTGAATCATCTTCTGACTCATCCCAGGTTGCCATAAGACCTTTCTTCTTATGAAACTTTTTCTTGGGACTTTCCTTCTGAAGATTTGGACATTCATTCTTGTAGTGTCCAGGCTCATTGCATTCATAGCACATGATCTTCTTCTTGTCAAATCTTCTTTCATCAGAAGATTCTCCACGTTCAAATTTCCTTGAACTTCTGAAGCCTCTGAACTTCCTTTGCTTGGTCTTCCAGAGTTGATTTAGCCTTCTGGAGATCAGGGACAGTTCATCTTCTTCTTCAGATTCTGATTCTTCAGGATCTTCTTCTCTAGCCTGAAAAGCGTTAGTGCATTTCTTGATATTAGATTTTAATGCAATAGACTTACCTTTCTTTTGAGGCTCATTTGCGTCCAGCTCTATTTCATGACTTCTCAAGGCGCTGATAAGCTCTTCCAGAGAAACTTCATTCAGATTCTTTGCAATCTTGAATGCAGTCACCATAGGACCCCATCTTTTGGGTAAGCTTCTGATGATCTTCTTTACGTGATCAGCCTTGGTGTATCCCTTGTCAAGAACTCTCAATCCAGCAGTAAGAGTTTGAAATCTTGAAAACATCTTTTCAATGTCTTCATCATCCTCCATCTTGAAGGCTTCATACTTCTGGATTAAAGCTAGAGCTTTAGTCTCCTTGACTTGAGCATTTCCTTCATGAGTCATTTTCAAGGACTCATATATGACATAGGCCGTTTCCCTGTTAGATATCTTCTCATACTCAGCATGAGAGATAGCATTCAGCAAAACAGTTCTGCATTTATGATGATTCCTGAAAAGCTTCTTTTGATCATCATTCATTTCTTGCCTTGACAGCTTTGCGCCACTGGCGTTTACTGGATGTTTGTAACCATCCATTAAAAGATCCCATAGATCACCATCTAGACCCAGAAAGTAACTTTCCAGTTTATCTTTCCAGTATTCAAAGTTTTCACCATCAAATACCGGCGGTCTAGTATAACCATTGTTACCGTTGTATTGCTCAGCAGAGCCAGATGTAGATGCAGGTGTAGGTGTAGACTTTTTACTTTCATCAACCATCTTTTACCGAAGCGTTTTTCTCTTCCTGAATCTTTTCTAAACACGGTTAAGTGCTTGCACCTTAGAACCAGGCTCTGATACCAATTGAAGGATAGAAAAACACTTAGAAAGGGGGGGTTTGAATAAGTGTAGCTTTAAAAACTTGACAGATAAAAATAAATGCACAGTTATTTTTATCCTGGTTCGTTATTAACTAAACTACTCCAGTCCACCCCCGCAGAGATGATTTACCTCAACTGAGGATTTAATCCACTAATCGCACGGATTACAATGGTTTTCCACTTAGTCCGCAACTAAGTCTTCCAGAGTCTTCTGATCACACACTGATCACTCCAAGAACAACTGCTTAGATACCCTCTAAGACTTTTCTAGAGTCTACTGATCAACACGATCACTCTAGTTACAACTTGCTTAGTTCACTCCTAAGACTTCCCTAGAGTATTCTGATCAACACGATCACTCTAGTTCCTTACAACTTAATGTAATTCTAAGAGTATTACAAATGCTTCTTAAAAGCGATAATCACAACTGTGATATTTCTCTTAACGTTTAAGCTTAATCTCACTAATATATTACAACAGCAATGTAGTGAGCTTTGATGAAGATGAAGATTCTGAGTTTTGAATTGAACAGCGTTTCAGCAAGTTAATTTGAATTGTATTTGTTCAGGATCGTTAACCTTGCTTCTCATCAGAACTTCATATTTATAGGCGTTGGAGAAGATGACCGTTGAATGCATTTAATGCTTTGCGTGTTCCGTACAGCATCGCATTTAATGTTATACGCTTTTGTCAACTACCTCGAGCCTTGTTCACGCTGTGTCTACTGACGTAGCCTTTAGTAGCTTTTAACGTTCCTTTTGTCAGTCAGCGTAGCTTGCCACTTGTACTTTCTTCTGATCTGATGTTTGTGATTACAACGTTTGAATATCATCAGAGTCAAACAGCTTGGTGCATAGCATCTTCTGATCTTCTGACCTTGAAGTGCTTCTAAGCGTGATACCATCAGAACTTCAGTGCTTCTGTTCTCTTGTTCTTCTGATGCTTCCATAGACCCATGTTCTGATTCTGCTTCGACCATCTTCTGATGTCTTGCCAGACCATGTTCTGATGTTGCATGCTGAACTCTTGAGACAAAGCTTCTGAGCGCTGAATTATGCGTACTCTTTATATATTTCCTGAAAGGGAAATTGCATTGGATTAGAGTACCATATAATCTTAAGCAAAATTCATATTATTGTTATCATCAAAACTAAGATAATTGATCAGAACAAATCTTGTTCTAACAACCTCAACTGAGGATTTAATCCACTAATCGCACGGATTACAATGGTTCTCCACTTAGTCAGCAACTAAGTCTTCCAGAGTCTTCTGATCACACACTGATCACTCCAGGAACAACTGCTTAGACACCCTCTAAGACTTTTCTAGAGTATACTGATCCACACGATCACTCTAGTTACAACCTGCTTATATAACCTCTAAGACTTCCTAGAGTATTCTGATCCACACGATCACTCTAGTTCCTTACAACTTAATGTAATCAATTCTAAGAGTATTACAATTGCTTCTTAAAAGCTATAATCACAACTGTGATATTTCTCTTAACGTTTAAGCTTAATCTCACTAATATATTACAACAGCAATGTAGTGAGCTTTGATGAAGATGAAGATTCTGAGCTTTGAATTTGAACAGAGTTTCAGCAAGTTAATATGAGTTGTTTTGTTCAGGATCGTTAACCTTGCTTCTCATCAGAACTTCATATTTATAGGCGTTGGAGAAGATGACCGTTGAGTGCATTTAATGCTTTGCGTGTTCCGTACAGCATCGCATTTAATGTTATACGCTTTTGTCAACTACCTCGAGCCTTGTTCACGCTGTGTCTACTGACGTAGCCTTTAATAGCTTTTAACGTTCCTTTTGTCAGTCAGCGTAGCTTGCCACTTGTACTTCCTTCTGATCTGATGTTTGTGAATACAACGTTTGAATATCATCAGAGTCAAACAGCTTGGTGCATAGCATCTTCTGATCTTCTGACCTTGAAGTGCTTCTGAGCGTGATACCATCAGTACTTCAGTGCTTCTGTTCTCTTGTTCTTCTGATGCTTCCATAGACCCATGTTCTGATTCTGCTTCGACCATCTTCTGATGTCTTGCCAGACCATGTTCTGATGTTGCATGCTGAACCATTTGAGACAAAGCTTCTGAGCGCTGAATTATGCGTACTCTTTATATATTTCCTGAAAAGGAAATTGCATTGGATTAGAGTACCATATTATCTTAAGCAAAATTCATATTATTGTTATCATCAAAACTAAGATAATTGATCAGAACAAATCTTGTTCTAACACTAACTTTTGCCTGAACTGTCTATTTTTGAACTTACAGTCAGCGGGATGCCTTGATTTTTGCCTAAGTCTTCTTTTTTGATTTTTGACTTAGCAGGCTTTTCTTTGTATATGTGTTTTTTCATCATTTTTGTTTTTTTGAAAGATATTGACTACCTTGCTTAATGATTGATGAACCATCGTTGGCTTTTGATTGACATCTCCAACACTTCTTTGATGTGTGTGGATGAACGCTTGTGATTGAAGCCTTTATTGAAAGGTGTACTGAATGATTCTCTTAAAATAGAATGCACAGCCAAATTAAACTGAGAACTACCCTGCCCCAGGTTATGATCAAGGGTTTTGATTAGTACAAGAAAGAAACTTCTACTTCTTAGGCTCAAAGGGGTTAACGAGGGATTAACATCCTTATATCTCCACTGTTTAGGAATTGAAACAATGCCTGTACATCGTCAGCATAGTCTGTTCGAAAGCATCTTGTACGAGGTTGCGGTATCATTTTCGTCATCCTCCCTTTAAAAGGCTTACAGCTTAGCAGGAGTTGAGTATCATAAAACATATGCAAAGTAAAGATGCAGTTTAGATGAGTGATAGAGAAATAATTTATTCAAGACAAACATATGCAATGCACTGATGATGATTATTAAAACAGATAATGTCTATCATAAGCCGAATGTTTAAACAAACAGAATAGGAATTGCGCATGAAAGTAGATCTAATGATCCAGAAGTTCGTCCGTCTAGACGTCAATCAGTCTTGTCATGACTAGTTATAGGAGCGGTGGTTATCACAGGAGTTTTCAGGAGCGTTGAATTTGATTCCCCCGTCATCGATCAGATATTGAATCTCATTCTTCAACGTCCAGCAATCGTTTGTGTAATGTCCAGGACTGGTGGAATGGTACGTGCACCTCACATTGAGTTTATATCCAGGAGTGGAGGTGTTAGAATTCTTAGGAGCATCCTTCAGAGTAATCAATTTGATCTTCAACAGATGTTGTAATGCTTGAGCCGACGATATTTTGATCTTGGTGAGTTGACTATTAGGCGCATCTGGCTTGCGTTGTTGTTGTGGAACTAGTGTAGAGATTAAGAGTATCCGGGGTTCGAGCTTCCGGAATGTGTATCTAATAAGAATGTTTCAGAATGTCCGGGGTTCGAGCTTCCAGAATGTATATCTAATAGGAACTTTCAGAATGTCCGGGGTTCGAGCGTCCAGAATGTATATCTGATTGGAATGTTTCAGATTGTCCGGGGTTCGAGCTTCCGGAATGTATATCTGATTGGAATGTTTCAGAAGTCTGGGGGTCAAGCTTCCAGAATGTTCATCTGATTGGAACTTTCAGAATGTCCGGGGTTCGAGCTTTCGGAATGTATATCTGATTGGAATGTTTCAGAAGTCTGGGGGTCAAGCTTCCAGAATGTTCATCTGATTAGGATTGATTTGTTGATGGTATTTTTTGACCAGTTGGTCGACCTGAAAGGAAAAGTTAGTTTTATGTGATGTTATGAATGCAAATGCAATCTTTTCAAGGATCTTTAGGAATTTGGTTAGCAACATTAGAAAATGGTTTGGTCGCATCTTTGTTCGAAGAACTCTGATTCTTGGATGTTCTTCCATGGGAATCAAGCTCACCATATCCAGTGGGTCATAGCCTCTGATTCAGGATACTTGTACTTTTGAATTTGAAAGCATATGGCTAGAGAAAAATAAATCCTCTTGCCCCTTGATAGGTACTGTGTCTTTGAATTGGAAGACGAATGACCAGAGGAAAATAAATCCTCTTGCCCCTTGATAGGTACGGTGCCTCTGAATTGGAAGGTATGTGGCCAGAGGAAAATAAATCCTCTTGCCCCTTGATAGAACTTAGTCCTTGATAAAGGCACTTGAAATTGTGTGCCCTAAATTACTAAGATCCTTGAAAGGGTTGGTTAACGTGCAATGTTATGATGTTATGATGTCATGCAGATGCAATGCATTAAGTAAAGCATAAGGTCAAATTGTCCTACAGGAAAATCCTGCAAGGAAATAAAGGGTTAAAGCATAAGGTAGTGAGGACGAATTGTCCTACAGGCAAATCCTGCAAGGAAATAAAAGGTTAAAGCATAAGGTAGTGAGGACGAATTGTCCTACAAGCAAATCCTGCAATGAAATAGAATGTTAGATAACAAACAAATCACACAAGAGTCCTTAAGTTTAAAGGCTTGCATGGAGTATGACCAGGTGACTACCCTTCCCCAAAGGTACTTCTAAGGATAAGGATGATATCAGCAACGGGTTCTACCAAGTTACTCAGAATTGTCAGCCCCTCTAAAGCACCCTCGAACATGGTACATGCATACCACGCAATGATACTTTGAGAGAGAACCTATCTGAGTTGTAGTATCAGGTAGCGACTATGCCCTTAACATGCATCAAGAGTACTCCCCCCACTACGTTCCTAAAGGCCAAGATGGGTTAAAGGTGACTAAAGTGTTAGACGCTGGCCTAAAGATCTAGAGGGGGGGGTGAATAGATCTCTCTAAGTTTTTACGGATTTTTCTACTGACTCGAGCGAAAGCGGTTCTGAATCGACTTGCGTCTATTCCGGACCGCTATTGCAAAGGTCGTATGTGTTTCAAACCAAAAAGTAAGTGGAATTGATGGTGAAGTAATATGATGGCTAACCAATACGTTTAACAACTGAAAACCAATTAACTTCTAGATTGACAACTTTGATTTGCAATGCAGTAAGATTGGATTAAGCAAAAACACAAACACTTGGTGATACGTTCAAATTGATAGTGATTCAAGTTGTGGTGAATTGTGATGTTTGTGCAGAACTTTAATTCACAATTTTAACACTTGAATCGTTGATCAATTTTGCACTTATAACCAATTATGAACAGAAAGTAAAAGAGAAAGTAAAAGCGACAAGAACACGATATTTGTTTAGGCAGTTCGTCGGTCGTCCTCGCTACGACTACGTCTGCCCCCAATTCCAAATTGAAATTGGGTAATCTTTCACTAATGTTGAAAGTAGTATATACAAAGAAGATAACAAAGCGATAAACGATAAACCAATTATGTCGATCCTTTGAATCTTCTTCCCCCTTAATCTTGAGCCAGATCAAGGTTATCCAAGAGCTTCACTTTGATTCCCTTCTGCAGTGTCTTGATTCCTTGAACTCCCCGTTCCTCAATCGTTACACTCAGCCGAATCCTCAATGAACGCCTCTTGATAAAAACCCCCAAGAACCACCCGTCGTGGAGGACAAAACCCGCAGATTTTATTCACCAACAAACCCCACAAACCTTCACCCACTAGGAATCTTCAATTCCGTTCCATGGACGTTATCGAACTCATCACTAACCCGCAACGCAAGAATGATTATGTGTAATTGTGTTGGAGGTGATGAAGAACGAAGATGAGAAGCGTTTGTGTATCTTTCAGTCGTTGGTCTTGCTTGAATAATTACCCTTGCACAATATATATGTTTGCATAACAGTTAGAACCAAGAAAAACTGATTTTTGAACTTTCTTGATCAGTTAGGTCGACCACTTGTAGTGCTTAGGTCGACCTAACAGAGCTTGCAGAATTTTGCTCCCAGTTAGGTCGACCTGTTGAAGGAGTAGGTCGACCAGAATCCTCTTCTGATGCATTCTGGGGACATTTTCACAGATTAGGTCGACCTAGTTGATGTGTAGATCGACCTAACAGGCTGGTATGTAGAATTCATCAATTTAGGTCGACCTAAATGATGTGTGAGTCGACCTAGCAGGGATATATGAATTTTTCTCCATTTTAGGTCGACCTGGGTTGATGGTAGGTCGACCTAACTGCTGTTTTTCTGCATTCTTCTTGTTTTGCTTGTGTTGAGGCAACCTATAAACATATAAACATAATGGGTTGACCTATGAGAGATCAATGCTTGCTTTTCTTTAAGTTTTCTGCTTCCGTCTTGTTGTTTGAATGCTTATTTGAGTTTGCCATGAATCAAAAAAACATCTTTGAGTGTAATCTTGTATTCACATACTCCCCCTTTTTGATGATGGCAAACCATTCGTCTAAGCTTTGATAGTATATGATAAAGACTCAACAGAGCTCCCCCGTACATCCAGCATCTATCTCTCAACAGGGCAATCTCTCAACAAAGCTCCCCCGTACATCCAGCATCTATCTCCCCCTTTGTCAACATCAAAAAGAGAAAACAGGAGAATAGGAGAGTAACAAGAAAACCATAGATAATAATGCTAGCATGTACAGTATAGTAGGTAAAAGGTAGTTAATGATAGAATGAGACACATATGTGAGAAGGAGCAGTTTTTATGCATGAAGTCACTATAAGCATGTTAATTGATAGCATATTATAGTATCAATAATATTTTTGGAAGTGAACAACAATTACGTTACCGCTTTTTCAATATGACGCCTGGCTTGATGATGAACTACCTTTATGCTAAGAAAAATGTTAGCAAGACAAATAGATATGGACATAAAGTAAAGAAATAATATTAAGAGAAAACAAACGTAATTAGCCCAAATTAGAGATATCGAGTATCCCTAATTCCCTACGAATGTTGAAATATTGCTCCGTTGCTAGAGGTTTGGTGAAGATGTCAGCTAGTTGCTTCTTGCTTTCAACATGTTCAAAAGTAACGTCTCCTTTCTCTACATGATCTCGTAGAAAGTGATGCCTTATTTCAATATGTTTGGTACGTGAGTGTAAGACAGGATTTTTACTCAAGTTTATTGCGCTTAAGTTGTCGCACATGATGGGTATGTGATCAAGCTTAATACCAAAGTCAAGAAGTTGTTGCTTGAGCCATAATATTTGTGCACAGCAGCTTCCAGCAGCTACATATTCTGCCTCAGCAGTGGATAATGCAACCGATACTTGTTTCTTACTATGCCAACTTATTAATGAGTTTGAGAATAGATGACACGTTCCACTAGTGCTTTTTCTATCGGATTTGCAGCCAGCAAAATCTGAATCGGAGAATCCTACCAGATGACACTCATTTCCTTTTGGATACCATAGGCCATATGTAGTAGTTCCACGTAAGTATCGCAGAATTCTTTTGACAGCTTTCAAGTGAGATTCTTTTGGACAAGATTGATATCTTGCACACATACACACACTAAACATAATGTCTGGTCTTGAGGCAGTAAGATACAATAGTGAACCTATCATACCTCGGTATAATTTCACGTCAACCTCTTTACCTTTCTCATCTTTGTCTAGATTTGTATTTGTTGCCATAGGTGTGTCAATTTCCTTTGCTTCACTCATTCCAAATCTTTTGAGCAGCTCCGTACAATATTTAGTTTGATTCACAAACGTTCCATGACTGAGTTGCTTGATTTGTAGGCCAAGGAAGAAATTTAGCTCACCCATGAGACTCATCTCAAATTCACTCTGCATAAGCTTAGAAAAGTCTTTGACAAGTTTTGCATTAGTGGACCCAAATATAATATCATCTACATAAATTTGGACTAAGAGAATATCCTTATCTTTTCTTTTAATAAAGAGAGTAGTATCAACTTTACCTCTAGAGTACCCTTGACTAAGGAGAAATTTGCTCAAACGTTCGTACCAAGCCCGAGGGGCTTGTTTAAGACCGTATAGAGCACGTTTCAGCTTATAAACATGAGTTGGATACATGTAATTCTCAAAGCCGGGTGGCTGAGCAACATAGACTTCTTCATTTATATAGCCATTTAGAAAGGCACTCTTAACATCCATTTGGAATAGTTTGAAGTCTTTAGAACAAGCATAAGCAAGTAAGAGGCGAATAGCTTCGAGACGTGCTACAGGAGCGTATGTCTCTTCATAATCAATACCTTCCTCTTGATTGTAGCCTTGGGCAACTAATCTAGCTTTGTTTCTAGTAATAACACCGTTTTCATCAAGTTTGTTACGAAAAACCCATCTAGTGCCTATTACTTGATGATCTCCCGGATGAGGGACTAAGTCCCAAACATCATTCCGTTTAAATTGGTTTAATTCTTCTTGCATGGCCATTAGCCAATGCTCATCAAGTAATGCATCCTTAGCGTTTTTCGGCTCAACTTGTGAAACAAAAGCAAAATGATGGCAGAAGTTACTTATCTTTGAGCGTGTTGTAACGCCCCTTGAGATGTCTCCTATTATATTGTCAATTGGATGGTCTTTCACGTTTGTCCAGGCCTTGGGAAGTTCTTCATTGTTTGAGATGCTTTCTTTTTCATTTTCATTGTGAGACTCATCTTTCTCTATCTCAGCATCTTTCTTTACAATATTTTCATCCTCATCTTCCTTATCCTTGACAATGTCTTCAGTGGATGGGCCTGCACCATTAAATGAAAGACCTTTCTCGACATATTTTGCATAAGATTCATCAAAAGAAACGTGTACTGACTCTTCTACTATAAGTAATCTCTTATTATATATTCGATATGCTTTGCTAGATTGTGAGTAACCAAGGAATATGCCCTCATCAGCTTTAGCATCGAATTTGCCAAGATTATCCTTACCATTGTTCAAAACAAAACACTTGCAACCGAATACATGGAGATGAGATACATTTGGTTTTCTACCCTTTAGTAATTCATAGGGAGTTTTGTTCAGTATAGGACGTATTGTTATCCTATTCAAAACATAACATGCTGTACTAATTGCGTCAGCCCAGAAATACTTTGGTAGATTACCCTCATTCAGCATTGTTCTTGCCAGCTCCTCTAGAACACGATTTTTACGTTCAACTACTCCGTTTTGTTGAGGTGTTCTAGGAGCTGAAAAGTTATGCTCAATTCCGTGTTTATCACAGTATTTTTCAAAAAGAATGTTTTCAAATTCTCCACCGTGATCACTTCGAATTGCAACTATTTTGTTGTTCATTTTGTTTTGACATAATCTTGCAAATTGTGTAAAAGCTGGAAAAGTTTGATCCTTACTAGGTAAAAAGATTGTCCAACAAAATCTCGAGTAATCATCGACAATGACAAAACCATAGGTGTTTCCACCTATGCTTTTAGTCCTTGAAGGGCCAAAGAGATCCATGTGAAGTAGTTCAAGAGGGCGTGATGTTGAAACCACGTTCTTTGATTTAAAAGAGATTTTTGTTTGCTTTCCCTTTTGACAAGCATCACATAGATGATCTTTTGAAAACTTCATTTTAGGTAAGCCGATTACTAAATCTTTTGAGACAACTTTATTTAGTAATTCAAAATTTATGTGGGCGAGACGTCTATGCCAAAGTCATGAGTCATCGCCTAGAGCAACTAGACATTTGGTACTAGACTTAGATACCTCATCCAAGTTTAGCATGTAGATGTTGTTTACTCTTAAGCCCTTAAACATAATGTCTCTTTTCTTAGTATGTTCTATTGTGCATCCAGAATTTGTAAACATTACTTCAAAATCTTTGTCGCACAATTGACTTATACTTAAAAGATTATGTTTAAGACCTTCTACTAGTAGCACATCAGTTATAGTAGTGGTAGAAGGGTTACCTACACTTCCTTTACCAAGTATGGCTCCCCGATTGTTATCTCCATAGGTGACATACCCCTTTTTCTTTGCTTGAAACTCAACGAAAAGAGATAGGTCTCCAGTCATGTGTCTTGAACATCCGCTATCAAGGAACCACAACCTTTCGGCAATGTCAAGACACTTTTCCTGCAAGATTAATTTAAAGAGGGAGGTCCCCAATTTTCATTGGGTCCTTGGTAGTGAGTACACAATTTGTTGCACTTAGGCAACCATTGAAATACTCCTTTAGGAACTAAAATCCTCCTAAATTTGCATTTTTCAATGGTATGTCCCTTTTTGCAACAATAATGACAGGTAATATGATGAGAATATGGAGTTTTGCTAGTTGATACTTTTGGTACAAAAGTGTATTTACTATATAAAGGAGTATACGATCTTTTGAACTTGTTGGGATCAACCGCAAAAGTCACTTTTGGTTGTAGAGCCTTGTCTAACTTGGCTTTTAGATCTCTCACATCTTTTTGCCAAATGTGACATGTCTCACAACCAAACCATGATGTAGGATCTATTTCAACTTTGTCCTTTTGAATGTCTAGCATAGATTGTTTTAAAGCTTCCATATCCCTTTCGGTTTTCTCAACTTTTGATTCAAGATATGAAAATATTTTCTTATTTGAGGCCAAAAGTTTGAAAGCTTTAATTGCATCTCTATGTAATTCTTCAAAAGCAAGTTTTAGTTGAGAATGAGATACCTTATCTACTAGTTCAGGTTTAAGATGACTTACAGCTTTCTTTTTCTTGTTTTGATGAGCCATGAAGCATAGGTTTGCTGATTCTTCTTCATCGCTTGACGAGCTTTCACTAGATGAATCACTTTCCCATGCCATGTAAGCTCTTTTAGATTTGTTATGACCTTTGCTTTGGTTCTTCTCCTTTTCTTTCTTAAGGTATGGACAATCCGGTTTGTAGTGACCGGCTTTCCCACAATTGAAGCAAAGACCTTTGATCTTTCCTTTGTTGTCGTCATCTTGTTTGAACATGTTTGATTGCTTTCTATAGTTGACCAATCCTTTGTCGGAATGTTTTGCTCCATTTTTCTTTAGATATTTGTTGTATCTTCGCACAAACAGTCCCATTTCCTCATCATCGGAGTCTTCGTCATCACTTGTGTCACTATCCTTTGGCTCTCGTTTTGAGGTCTTGGAGCTCGAAGCTTTTAGAGCTATTGACTTCTTCTCTACCTCTTTCTCCATGTTCTTTTCTTTCTTTGTCCTCTTCTCATGCATGTCAAGGCATTTAAGATGCTGTTCATGTTCCTCTAGTTTACCAAAGAGAGTGGTAATGTCTAAAGTGTTGAGATCATTTGCTTCCTTAATTGCTGTAACTTTGGGCTGCCATTCCATGTTCAAACACCTTAAGATTTTGTTAGTTGCAACTGCATTGGAAACAGGTCTATCAAGAGAATTTAATCGATTTTTCAGGTGAACGAATCTTTTCTGCATGCTTTCGATGGTTTCACCATCTTCCATGTGGAAAAGTTCGAACTCTTGAGTTAACGTATTGATCCTAGCTAGTTTGACATCATCCGTTCCCTCGTGGGCAACTTGCAATGTGTCCCACATAGCTTTAGCTGATCTACAATGGGAAACGCGATAGTATTCATCAACTCCTAGAGCTGAGATTAGAATGTTTCTCGCTTTCCAATCGTATGCATATTTCTTTTCATCTTCAGCATTCCAAGTATCTTCTGGTTTTGGAACAACTGCACCAGCTGCATTTGTCATAGTGATCTGAAATGGACCATTGACAATAGCTGTCCAGATGTTCCTATCAATTGCATTGATATGGACACACATACAATCCTTCCAATAGCCGTAGTTTTCTCCGTTGAAAACTGGAGCTCTATTATGAGCCCCTTTAGGTCCAGAAGCCATCTTTCCAATAAGTGTTTCACGTAGCACGGAATAAACCAGAGCTCTTGATGCCACTTGTTAGACGCTGGCCTAAAGATCTAGAGGGGGGGGGGGTGAATAGATCTCTCTAAGTTTTTACGGATTTTTCTACTGACTCGAGCGAAAGCGGTTCTGAATCGACTTGCGTCTATTCCGGACCGCTATTGCAAAGGTCGTATGTGTTTCAAACCAAAAAGTAAGTGGAATTGATGGTGAAGTAATATGATGGCTAACCAATACGTTTAACAACTGAAAACCAATTAACTTCTAGATTGACAACTTTGATTTGCAATGCAGTAAGATTGGATTAAGCAAAAACACAAACACTTGGTGATACGTTCAAATTGATAGTGATTCAAGTTGTGGTGAATTGTGATGTTTGTGCAGAACTTTAATTCACAATTTTAACACTTGAATCGTTGATCAATTTGCACTTATAACCAATTATGAACCGAAAGTAAAAGAGAAAGTAAAAGCGACAAGAACACGATATTTGTTTAGGCAGTTCATCGATCGTCCTCGCTACGACTACGTCTGCCCCCAATTCCAAATTGAAATTGGGTAATCTTTCATTAATGTTGAAAGTAGTATATACAAAGAAGATAACAAAGCGATAAACGATAAACCAATTATGTCGATCCTTTGAATCTTCTTCCCCCTTAATCTTGAGCCAGATCAAGGTTATCCAAGAGCTTCACTTTGATTCCCTTCTGCAGTGTCTTGATTCCTTGAACTCCCCGTTCCTCAATCGTTACACTCAGCCGAATCCTCAATGAACGCCTCTTGATAAAAACCCCCAAGAACCACCCGTCGTGGAGGACAAAACCTGCAGATTTTATTCACCAACAAACCCCACAAACCTTCACCCACTAGGAATCTTCAATTCCGTTCCATGGACGTTATCGAACTCATCACTAACCCGCAACGCAAGAATGATTATGTGTAATTGTGTTGGAGGTGATGAAGAACGAAGATGAGAAGCGTTTGTGTATCTTTCAGTCGTTGGTCTTGCTTGAATAATTACCCTTGCACAATATATATGTTTGCATAACAGTTAGAACCAAGAAAAACTGATTTTTGAACTTTCTTGATCAGTTAGGTCGACCACTTGTAGTGCTTAGGTCGACCTAACAGAGCTTGCAGAATTTTGCTCCCAGTTAGGTCGACCTGTTGAAGGAGTAGGTCGACCAGAATCCTCTTCTGATGCATTCTGGGGACATTTTCACAGATTAGGTCGACCTAGTTGATGTGTAGATCGACCTAACAGGCTGGTATGTAGAATTCATCAATTTAGGTCGACCTAAATGATGTGTGAGTCGACCTAGCAGGGATATATGAATTTTTCTCCATTTTAGGTCGACCTGGGTTGATGGTAGGTCGACCTAACTGCTGTTTTTCTGCATTCTTCTTGTTTTGCTTGTGTTGAGGCAACCTATAAACATATAAACATAATGGGTTGACCTATGAGAGATCAATGCTTGCTTTTCTTTAAGTTTTCTGCTTCCGTCTTGTTGTTTGAATGCTTATTTGAGTTTGCCATGAATCAAAAAAACATCTTTGAGTGTAATCTTGTATTCACATAAAGGTCCTTAAGCTCCGACTCACCTACAGATATCCACACGAACCTCTCTCATGCAAAAGAGGCATGCAAACACCCATAGAGGCCTAACTTAAGCGTGAACTCTCATATTGACCAATCCCAAGCATGCACAAGGGAGGTCGCCATGACTATGCCACTCCTATCTTAAGGTGCACTCGAATCCGGGTATAGGATTCATCTTCCATTCAAATACCCAATTGAAAGGTAAAGCGATCAAAACAAACAATTTATTAAAGTGAACTAAACTCTAAGGTAACCCCTCTTTTTAAGTATCCCCAGCAGAGTCGCCAGTTCTGTAATACGGTGAACTGACTTTATTTGAAATGTGCGGATAGGAAGAGTCGCCACCGACTTTTATTTTATCCAATTGGAAAGGCAAAAAGAACAGGAAAGACCTTTGAAAGATTTTGAGTTCGGGGGTAGGTTATACAAAGGGAAGGTGTAAGGCACCCTTTGCATCCATGGTTATCCATGGGATCTTAATTGCTTAGCTCACTTGTTTGTTTTGAAAAGTGTCGTGTGTGAATAGTAAAAAGATTTCGTTAAGGACTTTAGATTGTAAATAAGCGTAGCCTTGTTTTGAATTTGTTTTGGAAAGAGAGGTGTGAAAAGTATTTTGAATCTGTTTGAATTGTGAGCAAGCAATTTGAGAACTACCTACCCTAAGTTAGTCTTTCGTGTTCTTTAAGTCTTTCGGGCGAAAGGGTCTATCCATACCATGAGAGGGCAGGAAGTCTTTCAATTGGATGTGTGGGTCATCGAGAATAATCGTTCGCCACAAAACTGTCCCTACGATAAAGAGGGCAGGTAGTCTAAGGGAAGGATATAATAGTCATTAATCTTTTTAGGCATCATGCGAGGATACCTTAGCAATTGGGACAGTTACTTTTATAAGGCAACCTCGAGGGAGTTTCAATAACTTTGAAGGCAACATTGCTTTAGGTATCCTCGGAATCGAGGGGCTTTGACTATTTAGTACAATTAAAGGCAACAGGCAACAATAAGGCAACAGGCAACAAGAAGGGTTACCCTAAAGGTATGTGGGTGCACGATCATGTGGTTAACTTCAATGACATTTATCTTGTAATTTAGGTGATCTACATTCAATTCATGGTTATCATTCCCTAAATTACTAACCACGCAGTTAATATCATACGGAAATTAAAAGCGGAAAGATGAAAGTCCTACGCTATTACAATAAACACCTGCGGGGATGGGGGAAATTAAAGGCAAAAACCCTTATGGGGTACAGAAAAAATAAAGGTGCATTTTCGAATAAAATCCTTATGGGGTACAGAAAAAATAAAGGCGCATCTTCGAATGCCTTGATCTTCCTCGAACATTGACTCTGAACATCTGAGAATTAAACAGGAAAATAATAGGGAAATGAGTGTATGGGAAATTCTTGGCATTGAAAACAAACCTCAATTTAACCTCTAGGCAAAAATCAAAATAAGAGGTAAAATAATTTAAATAATAAAAAAAGAAGGATCAGAACTTAGCTTTTCAATTGCCCTGGCGCGTAGTCGGAAGATTTATGATTAATCCTGAAAATCAGCCACGAAGGACGTTAGTGCATGAATGATCCATAAACCCTAAAAAGGTTTACAAACCTTACCCTTAAACCAAAGGTTTATTCAAGAAAACTGATTGTGACCTACAGGGTTTGTAAGGCTTAAAAAATGCATTGGTGTATAACACCTACCATTGACAGTGATTAGTTATCATGCATAAAATCAGGGTTTAAGGCATTCAATTAACCCAAAAAATAATATTAGCCTAAAAAACAATTATTTTAATGTTATGAGAAAAGTCGGGTTTTCGATTAAAAAAGTGGTGATTATAATTTTACTATGTAAAAAATAATTTATTAAGATAAGTAAAAAATATAAATGATAATAACTATAATAGAAAAGAAAAATAAGGAAATTAAAATAGAAATATTCATGTAATTAAAATAAAAGGAAATTGAGAAACTTAGCTCTGATCCAGTGTGTGTGCTTCATAGAGGTCCATGGTGGTCCTGCAGCTTCCTAGGACGTCAGATCTGCACGGCTGGGCATCTGATGGTGAGAATGAGAAGGCGCACCGTAGACTTATGCTGATCACGCGTCCTGGATCTATAAGATCAACCTAGCAAAACAGTTATAAAAATCTGCAAGAGGCAGGGTTCGAACCCTTGCCCTTGCCTATCAAGACCTTCATACGCTTCCTTTTTCCAACTGAGCCACCCAATTGATTTGTACAGGTAATAGCTGAAAACAAAAATAAATGAAAACGTGTAATAAATGGCCAAGAGTCAAACGTGGGATCCACCTGAAGTGATGGTGACCAATCGCGATAAGAGAGAGGCAGAGATTTCGTTGACTGGCCAATGAGAGGGTTGGGTCACTCCACGCGTGATGGTCAAGATTTCTACCATTACTGTTCATCATCTTCTCCATGTTACCTGCGGAAATTCATGCGATTTTTCCCATGGATTTACCTGCGAATTTCGCAACGATTTCTGGAAATTCTGAAAACCTGCAAATACGATTCAGACAGACACATGTAGCGAGCCAGGTCTACTATTTAACAAGTTATGAATTGGATGGGACCATCGTTTTGGTCTGGAAAGGGTTGTATCATGCAAACCGAACCAAGAGAGCTCCTTGCCCTAACCATTGTGTTTCTCTTGTTGTGCGTTAAAGCTTCCATTTAAGGAATCAAATCTCCTCTAAAATATGACATAAACTCAAACAAACAGTCAAATCCCATTAAAACATACGAATACGTGCAATACAAAAATTAAGAGATATGGATGAACATGAGCAATGTAGTATGAGTATTTACGTGACATGGGACTCATGCTTTAGTTCTTGCTTACCCTTTGATACCTTGTGAATAAATTGGGACGGTTTGTATGGCTAGATGATGGTTGCAACTTGTGATACGACTTCACACACTTTTTGAGATTTTTTGTAAGTTGGAACCCTAGCTTGTTCTCCTAATTTTCGTCCCTCCTCTTGTATGGATGGCTTGGAGTATTTATAAGGTTTAGAATTAGGTCAAGAGTTGCTTGGAAAATAAGTTTGATTAGTAAGAGAAAGATTGGAGAAAATTTGATTGAAAATTGATATTGAATCTTTCTATTTTTGCCCAATATTGATTCCATTTGTTTCAACTATTATTTGATCAATTTAAGAGAATATATTTGATTGAAAAATCAAAGCAAATAATATTTCACATTTATTTTACTATTTTATATAATTTATTTATGATTTAAAGTGATAAAAACCATAAAATAATTAATAAAATAATAAAAATAACATGACTCTTGTTTAGGGGCGTGCATGGGCTTAAGGTAAGGATTGGATGAAAAGAACATAGGCCCATTTAGAAATATTTGGAGTTTTGGACCTTTTCTTTTCATGTGCACCCTTGAAAATCAGTGAACTTTTACACCTTGCCATTTCCTCATACTTCAATATTTTTCCAAGTTCTTGGATTTTTTAGAAACCTTAGAGAGTCCTCTAACCAGTGTCTTTTTTCTCATATCAAAATGATTTTCCATGCTCCTTGTGTGTCCTTTTGAAAAAAGTGGCTTTTTGTTGACTTTTGAAAAGGACCTATAATGTTTTGGTCCATATCTCTCAAATGGAGCATTTTTAGACTTGGCATGTGAGAGACAAATTTGTAGAGAATTCAATTTCCTTAAAAACGAGTTTTGGATAGGAAATTTTTGATGTTCCATGTAGGAGTTATGGCTGGTCAAAGTTCAGTTGACTTTCTCCTATGAAAACCCTAGTTTTGGAAACTTTTGAATTGTTGATTTCTGATCTTTCCTTGATGAACCATGATCAACCCTTGATCAAATGGTGAATGATACTTCAATATAAGGATGTTGACAAAAAATCAGGAGTTTTGACTGTACTTTGACCACAGTTGACTTTTAGGTCAAATTAGTCGACTGTTGACTTTCTGAGCTATTAAGTGATCAATCTTTTGAATTGATGTCTGAAATTTGTCATGGAGATAGTGTGGGGTATCATAGACCATATGGGATGTCTTGGAGCCTTTGGTTCATTGATTTTCCCTCAGAACAACAAAACCCTACTTCTTTGAACCTTGTTTAGGAGAGGGTGTCCTGGAACTTTGTGTATTAATTTGATTTTGAATAGGAGAAATAGTATGGGCAAATTTTGGGGTATGACACAACTCACTCTGAGTGGAATTATAATAAGACTCGTAGGCGATGTAATTCCCCTCTGGTCTTAAATATAATTCCCACGCTTAGGTTTAACAATAATTTATATATCCCAAAAGAAATGCGATAAAATAATAAATATTCAAATATTTAATTAAATTGCGATAAATAAATGAATTGCTGTGAATAAATTAAATTGCAAATAAATAAATAAATAAATGAAATTTAAATATTTAACTATAGAAATCTAAATCCTAGAAATTGTAAATAAATATATAAATGAAAATTTAAATATTTAAAATACGAAAAACCTAAAACCAAGATATTGTAAATAAATAGATAAATAAAAATTTAAATATTTAATATAATAAAAAAGGAAAACCTAAATCCTAATCCGAACCCTAATTTAGGCAAATTAGCCAAACCCTAATAGCTAACCACAAACCTAAATAATTTTCCAAACCTAAACCCTGCCAAAACCTATAGGAGCATAATAGTTCACCATTATAGTTATCCCCAGCAGAGTCGCCAGCTGTAGCAACCTGCCCTAAAAATTAAGTTTTTAGAGTCGCCACCTATTCTACCAAGGCGAATAGGAAACCTTGCGCTGTTAAGAGATTCGGGGTAAGTTATTATAATCAGGTCGAGGGAAGGTGTTAGGCACCCTCAACCCTTTCCTAAGGTTTGATCTTAAAATAAAGGTTTATGGCTAAAATATTTAGGATAATATCTAAAGAAGTAAAAAGGGCGATTTGAACTGAATGGAGGTTTTAGGGGAGGGGACTCGCCTTGGTTATCCAAGTGCCTACGTATCTCCTTAGGGAGAATCAGAGTCAATGTAGTTCGGGCACAGGGTTGTACGCCTTAGAATTAGTATGAGGTTGTTTGAAGGCTTTTTGAATGGCCTATCTTAGTTTTGAAATACGAAGTTCGAAGGTATTTTGAATTACCTTATCATAGTTTTGAACATCGCAGTGTTGAAGAGATGAAAATCTGTAGTGTCGTGGTTTAGTGTGTTTTAGATTTGGGCGTACAACCCTGATTTGATATGTCACTGTTAGATGCGATGATCAGTAGATTTGATCATTATAGCTAACGGATTAATGGGGGCATTGCTGGTTACTCTGATCAATAGATTCGATCGTCGCGGGCAGCAAATTGAATGTATTTTAGATTTGTAATATTTTTTATCTCTCGTCTAATGCGACTAATAGATTTAGTCGGGTCGAGAAGAGAATTAATTAAGGGTTAGTGTTTTCTTTGCCAAATGGGCAGTGGGATTGGGCAAACCCTAATGCATATAACCTTTATAGGTTTTTTGTGATTTTTGTAATTTAAATGATTAAATCAATTAAATCGAATAGTCGAAATAATCGAATAATCGAAGGAAATATTATAATCCTAAAGCCTAATCCTAATTTTATTATACTAATCTAAATTGAAATTGACTAAATTAAGCTAACTATTAATCTAAACAATTAATATAATACAATAAATAATTATATAGATAAACCTGGTTATAATCTTGTGTGGCACACCTCTGAGACCCTATGATGCACCTTCAGCCTTGCTTACGTTAGATCTGGATTGTAGAGAGATCCTGTGGCATAGAGGTGAGGGCGTATGATGGTCCTCAGGGGGTGCGCAGCGCCTGATTTGAGAGTTGATCCTAACAAACAAATTAAGAAAAAAATGCACATGACCTAGGGATCGAACCCAGGTCTCTTTGGTCCATTGCCATGCACTTTAGCCGTCTGTGCCAAATCTCCATGCTGATTACAAAACATCTAAAAAATAATAAATATAAAATATAAACGTTAATGGACAAAGTCAACAAACTGCACGCGTGGGCCCCAGTGATCCTATGGAGAACCAATCAGAGTGGGAGAGAAGTCTGAATATAGTTGACTGACCAATGGTGACCCAGCGCGCGCAGACCACAGCCAATGCGTTTTGAATGGACCATTTATCCTCTGCCACGTGTTCCGGTCGGCTTCTCTGATTCTCCCAAATCCGACATGTAAAAATCTAGCAAGTAAAAGACGGGGAAGGACCCTACCCACCTAGTTCGAGGGCCACGAATCCATTGGTGGACTTATTTCGGGCTTATTTGACCTGTACAATGAGATATAGGCGAAGCAAGGTAATACAGTGCAACAATGGTGGGCTGCGATTCCCACGCGAAGCTTCTGATCCAATCGTCCAGAATCACGCAAAAGGCTTACATAAACTTTATCAAATGTTAGTATGATATAGAATACACTTAAAATCAAGGATTGGAACTTTCAGACCTTACCAATCAGTGTAATCTTAGTGGCGATGCCTGGAGATGTTGCTGACCTTAAATCCGATCGTAAAAGACTCCTGAGCACTTAGGGAAGATGATGCACAGTCTGGAATTCCTTGATCTCTGCCGTGTATAGAGATATTTTATGCCCTAGTTTCTTTCAAGCTTTGGAATCATGGAAACCCTAGTCTTTTATCCTAATTTCGTCCCCCCTCTCCTTCTGAATCTTTAGAATATATATGGGGTCTCTTTGGGGGTTGCAAGTGTGAAAAAATCCAAAATTGGCTTGAGAAATATTTGATTGAGAATTTGATTTTAATTCTTTCTAAAAATGGCTTAAACCTAATCTTTTCTCACCAATCCTATTTTCCAACAATATATTTGATACTTGGATGACTTAAACTTGATTAAAAAAATAGATTCTTGATTTAAATAAAATTATTCCATATTTTATGTATTTTATAAGTATTTAAATGAATAAATATTCAAATAAATAATATAAATATTAAAAAATTAAATAATTAGTCTAGGAGTCCATATGAAGCTCAAAGTCATATTAAGAACCCAAAAGTAAGGCCCATTGGTCAAGAAAACCAAAATCACTTAGTTAGGGTTATATGTATTTCTCCAAAATTGACCAACTCCTAAGCTTTGTATCTCCTTCAATTTTAATCATATGAATGCATTCTAGGACTGTTTAGAAAGCTTGATGAGTCCTTTAAAACCTCCTTTTGGTTTCACCTAAATTGGAGCTTCCATGCTCAAGTTATGAGCTTTGACTCAAAAGGCGTGTTTTGTTGACTTTTTGGAGGACCTATAATCTCTTTGACCATATCTCTCAAATGATGCCTTTTTTGATTTTGGGCCCAACATCAAAGCTGTAGAGAATGAAATTTCCTTGAGAATAGGCTTTGGTTGGACAATTTCTGACAAACCATGTGAGAGTTATGACCAGTCAAAGTTGAGTTGACTTTTTAGTTAAAAAACCCTGATTTGAACCTTTGATTAGGAGAGAGTGACTTGAGTTTAACCATCGAGCCTTGAACCCTTGAAGATGAAATAAGACGGGCAAATTTTGGGGTATGACAAACGGACGCATACCTTCAAGTCTGAAGTTTGATCTTTTTATAGAGCTTGGTATGTTACCGTTGGAATCTAGCCGTTTAGATTTGTTTGAATGTTGCTTTGAATGCTTCATCTAGATCGAGCCTCTTGTGACATGTGTTGTTCTTGGCAGAACCTTATCCTCAACATGATGCTCATAGTTGATGGCGTGTTTCTTTGGTTAAGCTTGCCTTTCTGATGCGCTGCATGTGGCTTGCTTCTTCAATCAACCTTGGGAGTTGTTCCATTTAATGTTGCAACCGTTTTGCTTATGATGATGTTTCTAACGGCTTCCCATTTGATTCTAAGCTTTGTATTTTATTCAATTTGTATGCTGAGTTGTAGATTCTTCAATGGTTCATGAGTGACTCTTTTGTTTGTTTGCGTTTTGTATGTCATTGCGTTACTCTATCAAAACTTCTGATCTTCTATTCATGTGACCTTCTTGTTGTAACGGATC
This sequence comes from Vicia villosa, assembly GCF_029867415.1. Taxonomy (NCBI): domain Eukaryota; kingdom Viridiplantae; phylum Streptophyta; class Magnoliopsida; order Fabales; family Fabaceae; genus Vicia; species Vicia villosa. The sequence continues at coordinate 930,497 of NW_026705155.1, read as the reverse complement.
TTCGGATGTTGCAAGGCTTCTTGTAACTGATTTTTCTTGTTCATTTCCTTTGAAGCTTCTGATGTACTTTCTGATTTTGTGCTTGTTGTATATGAACGTTGATATTTCTGTTTAACTCTTTGAAGATTGTCTTGTTGAAATCTAGCTCCTTGTGATACTGTTGTAGTTGTATGTTCTTCTGAGTGGGCTTGTTTTACATATTCTTAATCAGAACATTTGATGAATTTTGGCTTCTTCAATCTCTTGGATGTTTGATTCTTCTTTCATATCTGAGCTAGTTTATGATGTAATCATTGTACTCTTTTTCTGATGAATCATGTATAAGGCTTATAGCATAGTATCTGCACACTAAATGAAACCATTAGTAATAAAATTGTTACTTACAAAATATATGCTTGCTATCATCAAAACCATATTCTGAACAAAGATTCTCAATCTTGTTCTAACATACACTGTGTGACTTAATCAGAACTTCTGAGTGAATTTCTCCATAAGAGGAATTAGTTCTCGAGTTCTTCAATCTTTTTCACCCGATCACACCTTTCAGAAGTGAGAGCATGCTTAGGCCCTACAAGTCCAACAAATCTCCAGATATCATCGTTCATGATTAGTTCTGACAGTGCTCTCCCATATGGAATGTGGAAGTGGTCTTGATTTCTGGATATCCTATGGTGTCCTTAAGATGGTTGAAGATTATTTTAGGAAGATTGATCCTATAGTGATGTGTTAGAAGAAATACAAACACTCGATCATCATGAGTTATGACATTCCTTGTTTGCATCCTAGGACGAAGATTTGTCAGGGAGAATTTGAACTAGATTTTAGGTTAAGGGAAGAGATGTTCAGGATTATTTGGTTTATAAGGAACAAAGTCATCAAATAGGGTTCTGAAAGATTTTACTAATCTTAAGTCAGATTGAAACTCTTCAACAGTGACTCCAAATGAGACACATCTTGTGGCTTTGACAACCGAAGGTATGGTAACAGAGATGGGAGGTTTGAAGATTTCGGAGAGGATGGTATTTCCATCATCACTGATTCTGGAAAATTTCCAGAATTCTTTTACCAACACAGGAAAAACATAACCTCGAACCATTGTGAAATAGTTTTCCCAGTACTAGGTTTGAGAGCTTCGAATTAATTCCCTTGCACTATCCATAAAGGAAGCAAAATTAGGATCCTTTTCAGAGATGATCTTTAGGTAGTTTACATCTCCACGGTAGGTTATGGCAGACAATATTTTGATGAGTATGAAAAGGATTTGGAAGGAAAATAAGAAAGATAGGTGCAGTGGTTTGGTAGATGAAGATGTTTTGGTGAGACCTATTTGGATCTAAGGTTAGTATATGAAGAAAAATGATGAGGGAACGTCAGTCATGATATGACAAGATACTGATGCACACTTAAGAGTTTTAGTCTTTTCTTATTAACTAGTGAGCATACATGAGCAGACAAGAGATACTGACATACATTAGTGTTGGAGTTAATTTTAGTTTGACCTAGACTTAATCACGAGAAGTATGTTTAGTTAATAAATATGAAGTTAAAGCTAATTTAAGGTTATAGTGCATGTATGGGGAATAGGACAGACGGTAGAGTAAGTGGCAATGAGTACTAGATGAAAATTCTAGTAACACACGCTCGATGTCAAACTGGATGTTATGACATCCACAATTACGCAGCACAGATAGTAATAACAGAACAACATAAAAACAATAAAGAACACACAAAATTGTTTACCCAATTCGGTTCAAACAACCTACTCTGGGGGCTACCAAGCCAGGGATGAAGTCCACTATTAGTAGTATCAATTCAAAGCTAAACTCCCCCGTTTACAACTTCTCACTTAATCACTACCCAATGACCCTTCTACCTAGGTTCTCCCTAGATATGGAATATCTCCATTCCACTCCCCCTCAATCACAGCAGTGATTACACATAAACATATAACAATTACAGAGAGAAGACACTCTTCAAAAACACACCTTGATCTGCTTAAAAGATTAAATCAAGAGACACACACTCGTCCTTAAAAGCTTAGAGTGACATTAACCATACACAAACTATTCTAACGCAATCATCAAGGACAATTGCTTGGATCACACAAGACAGCTACTGAACAACAGTTCTTCACAATACAAAACCTTCTGTCTGCGTTCCAAAATAGGATTGCAGTCCTTTTATATGCATTCTTGGGCCTTGGGATTTTTAAGAAACAAATTAGGGTCAACCAAGTTAACCTAATTCACACGCCATCTGTCTGTTAAAAAATATGTTGTCAGCAAGATCTTCTGGACGAAATATTCAGCACTCAATAAAAGGTTTCCTAAAATGATAATTGAGATAAATCAAGAAACACAATTAATAAATAATAACAGCTCCTGCTGTCACACACGGATGTCATGACATCGATCATGACATTCACTACAAAACCTGTATTAGCTTCACACATATGCAACCTGCATAATACAATATCAACCATGTATGTTTTACCATTAATGCAGCCAACATGAAAACACCTTCAATCTCCCCCTTTGGAATTTTTTTGGCTAAAACAACCTGTCACACCATACCAGAGAATACTTGCAGCGGAAACAAGATAACCAAAACACAATAAAAACAAGCTAATACACAACAGACAACATACATCACTAGTATGTACATAGTGCTTAAACAAACCAGCCACAAGAATAGCATAAGCACAATCAGATCAACACAACAATAAGCAAATTAATATTGTTGATCACACACAACCACCATTCTTGTTGTTCTGGGGTGCATGTATTACTTGTGACATGTATTACTTCTCCCCCTGTTTGGCCACAAAAGTTGCCAAAGCCAACAGAAGTGTCTTCTCCCCCTCACAAAGTTTTAAATAGGTTCAACAAAAACTTAAACTGAACTAAATCAAATGAAATAGACAGAGCTAAATCAAAGAGAACGAAACAAACAAAAACAAAACAAAAACGAACAAGACTCCAACTTCAATTACTGCCCAGATTCAGACCCACTTGAGGTGTCTGAAGAACTTTCTTTCTCAGAGCCATCATCAAGACTAGCACTTTCTTCTTCCACTTCTTTAGTATCTGCAAATTCCTCATTCTCATCCATTTTCAGAGTACGTATCATTTTTTCAAGAGACGTCTTTCTAGATTCCAGCTCTTTGCAAGTCTCTTTAAGCATTGCTATGACTTCTGCTTTGCTGGTTGATGCTCCAGATTTGGAAGTGTCAGCTGATGTTATGACAACGTCTGGAACATGTTTACCCTGAAACAATTTATAATGGAAGGCCAAGGGACTTTCTCTCTTGCACACTACATCCTGTTCATTAAGAATGTTTGGATACTGATCCAGAGTATACCACACAGGAGGGATGGAAACGTAATTGGACCCTTAATACTAAAGCTTCCAGCAAGCTTCATGGTTTGGTCAAAGATATATGTTCCATAATCAAACTTTGCCTTTGTCCCTACAGCATATATAAATCTCCCAAGTACAGTTGAAATAGTGGACTTGTGATTTGTTGGCACCCAATTAGATGCTCCTATCTTGTAAAGCATTGCATACTTGATGCTCTGCTTACTTGCAGTTAGCTTCTCTTTTAGAGGCCAGCTATTTACTTTCTTGGCAGTGATCACTTGACAAACTTTGTTGTCTGTTACTTCAAGCTCAGTTTGAGCTTCATCTGTTCTTTCCAAGAAATTATTAATCACAGACGGAGAGAATGAGATACACTTACCTCTCACAAACACTTTTCTGAAGTCCACACTTCTGCTGTTGCCACATTCTTCAGATAAGTTCACCACAAACTCTTTAACCAGCTTGTCATAACACTTGGGAAGTTTGCAGACAGTTTTCAGTAGTCCAGCTTCTTGAATTAGCTCTAAGACCTGCTTGTTCTCAAGGGCATTTGGAGCCAACTCCCTTTCAATAGCCAATCTCTTTTGAAGCACATATTTCCACCTGTTGGCACTAAAGGCATAGTGGAATGACACATTATCAATAGGAACTTCAGGAATACTAGCAGCAAGCTTGCTGGTTGTAGACTTCTTCCTTGATGGGATGTCAGGAACATTTACTTTAACATCATGTGGTTGTCGTTTTTTTTACCTCCCCGTTTCACTTGGGAGGACGACATGCTAGACCATTCACGCGAAATTTGGAAGGAGAATGCGCCCGTGGTGGGAGGAATTTTATTTCAGTTCTTCCTACGATATCACACGAACTTTCTTATTTGTCCTACGAGTAGGAAAGGGGAAAAAAGATCTCAACTAAACCCTAGGAGTTTGCTAAGTGTGGGGATTTCACCTAGACTAGAAATTCTGGAGTCCGGGAGGTCGGTTATACATAGGGAAGTGTTTAAACACCCTACATATCTGTAGTACTCTACGGGAACCTTCTCTGTGTCTAAATGTGTTTGTGCTGCTAATGATTATTGGGAAAGTTTCTCCTTTGTATTAGGAGAAGGAATTGAATTGAATAAAAGAGAGACAGACTGACTGACTGACTATTTTTGGTATTTTATTAGCTCGCTGAGATTCCTTGTGAACCTCATGCCTACATATCCCTAATGGAAGTCAGAGCTTAATGTAGTTCGGGGAACTAATTAATTATTAATTATTTTTGGGTCCCTTGCTTGAAGCTCAAGGTTGAAGCTATGAATTAAATATCTGTTTACGATAAAGAGACATGAAGTCATCTTTATAGAGAGGTATTTCTACTATTCCACCACAAACATTAAAAGAGTGACAGAATAACTGAATTCATTTCATTCAAGAGGGGGACCTTACTTGTGTATGTGCAAGTATACCAGTCAAATGCCTCTTAAATGAAAAAATGCTCATCCAAATTAGGGAAAGTTACCACATGTCTGGGTTTTACTGCCAGCTCATGCCTTTCAAAATCCTAAATGGGAGACTTGATTAAAATGATGAAATGATGTAATGTTTGTTTGTTTGAATCTGGTGAGATAGAAGAAAGATCTCTCTATAGAGATAAGCTATGTCTATCTACTGTATAAAAGATTTGATTTTTTAACTGGCTTGTATAAGGCCCAAGCTTAAGGCTTTTTGATTGATTGATTATTATTATGACTCTGGGAGAAAACTCCACTGGGGATTAATTTACAAGGGATTTTTATGTTCTGTACAAAGCCCAGAATTGAGGCTGACTCTACTTAGGGAAAATCTATTTTGATGGGTTTTATTTGGTGTTCTGTACAAAGCCCAGAATTGAGGCTGACTTTAACTAGGGGAAATATTATTTTCTGCCTTGTACAAAGCCCAAGGTTGTGGCGGACTCTTAAATAAACTGAGTATGGACGACTCTATGGGAAAAGATCCTAGATGTTAGGAATCTTTGACACACGACATATGGTTTATCTGCCTTGTACAAAGCCCAAGGTTGTGGCTACTGAACAATGAAGGACTCACTAGGGGAGACTCTATTATCTGCCTTGCACAATGCCCAAGGTTGAGGCTGACTATTAACAGGGGAGTTTTATTGTTTTGGTGCCTTGTATGAAGCCCAAGGTTGAGGCTAACTATTTTTGTTGGATTTTGACTCTACTGAAGGATTTATTTATTAAAAGACTGGTTTTTTTGGAAGCTAACCCTTTCCAGGGAATTTGACTCAGCTGGAGAAATTATCTGTTAAAAGACTGATTTTTGTCATGTTTTTGGAGGCTGACCCTTTCCAGGGGTTTTGACTCTTTTGGGGATATTATCTCCTAAGAGAAATGAATCTTTGGTTTTTGAAGAAGTGATTTTGGAGGCTAACCCTTTCCAGGGGTTTTGTTAAAATGAAAGAATGAATGGAGGCTAACCCTTTCCAGGGGTTTTGTTAAAATGATGGCAGAAAGAATATCTAATGAGACTTCTTGTTTAAAGCCCAAGATGAAGACTGACACTTACTGACGATAAGCAAACATGGATCCTAGACTCTGCTAAGGAAAATTGATGAAGATAAGGGTGACAGAGACTGTCCATGTTTCTCATTCCAAAAGGTGTACTCAATGTAAAATTGAGACAAACTTGGCTTGTTTAAAGTCTGGTTTAAATTGGAAGAAACTCACCAGGGTATGTTAAAAGGTGACTAAAGACCTGTTCCTATGTTTATAAGAAACCTGATGGGTCCTTGTATACAAGCTCAAGAGGAAGCTGAAAATGCTTTTAAGAAGCCTGTGGGTCCTTGTACAAAGCCCAAGAGGAGGCTAATCGAGGGTCATCGAGGGTCCTTGTTATAGCACAAGAGAAATCTATGTAGTTTTGAACTTATTTTGGCTTTAAGCAAATGGGTAACAGGTTTCACCGGGAATAATTCCTCTTTGGGTGGATGTATCCTATTTTTTGGATTCTAAGGTTTTTTCCAAGATGTTTCACCGGGAATAATTCATCTTGGGGGTTTGAACTACAGATCTCTAATTAGGAAAGAGCCTTCACCGGGAAGACATTCTCACTCCCTATAATATATATATAGTTTAACTGTCCTAGGGTTTACACTCAAACGTAGTTCTAAACAGATATATGCAAAGTTTATATTTGACAGTAATTTAAATAAAGACTGTAAATTGAAAGCTTGTAAAGCCTAACCTGGATGGAGTGGAGGCCTTTGAAGAAGTATGTACAAAGCCTCACCAACAGTTGATGGATAACAGTTGAATATATATATGATAAACAGTTAATGGTTTTTTTTGAAAATAGAAGAAGTGAAGATGGACAAAGGTCACATAGGTATCTGAAGAGTTTCACCGGGAATAATGCCCTTCAAATACCAGAAGAATGTTTTGAAAACAGAAAGAAGATTTTGTAAATACAGTTTTGGAAAACAAACTAAGAAAAGAAAGAAGGTGTTGGGACTTACACTCTATTAGAGGCCCACTTAAAAATGATTTACTGTTTATGAGAAACAGTTGAAAATGATTGAAATGATATAAGGTTTTGTTGTTTGAAAACCTTAATCATCTGTTTAATCAGAGATTGAAAACAGTTTTGAATATTGACAAAAGTCAACTTAATTAAGGCAAATATGAAATCTATACCTAATTAAGACCTAAATAATTAGGGTTTTATCATAAAATTATTCACAAAGTAATTAGGTTAAAACAAAATGAAAATATATATTTTAAAGTATTTAAGAAAACACTTAAAACATACTATTTTAAACCTAATTAAAATACATGAAATAAATAATATTTTTATGATTTTTTTGATTATTCATAAAATAGGTATATTAAATAACAAGTGTGTGAAAAATGAAGTGAAAATGGATTAATTTGATAGGTTAAATAATTATGTGAAGTTTGTGAATAAAACAAAGGAAAATAGTGATAAAAAATTTGGGTTTGTCTCCTTCAAGGCTTGAACCCACGCCCTAAAGATTACCAAACAAAACAAATACCAACTGGGCCACACGCGTGGCTTGTTTAAGAAGGGAGCCCATATGATTATATGTAGAACAAAGTAATGAATGAGCTAAAAAGAAAATAAATGAACAAAAGGTCTGAGGGGGGGATCGAACCCCAGACCTAAGGCAAGGCAAGGCTTTTGGACGCGCGCTGTAACCATTGGGACACTACGATGAATTCGTAGATAACACACCCATCATTCAAAATAAAATAAACTCTTTTCTGGGAAATTCAAAAAATGGCGCCACCATCTTCATCTTCAACCTCAAGCTTCAAATTTTTGGATTTGCTATCTCCTTCGTTTATCAATCAAACTTAAAGATGTAAACATGGATTTTGCTCGTTTTTGAACGAGGATCATGATGGTGTCCTTTAATTTTATTTATTTTCAGTATAACATAAAATTCGCAAGCATGAACACTAAGAACCCTAAAACTGAAATTTAACATGAAATACTCTATATGCATGACATGATGCAATTGATTGAGGGCTAATGATCTATGAAGGTGCAGAAACCAATTGGTAACTTCATTTCTAATTTATCATGCGTGAATTATAGAGTTTGAAGTTCTGGAAACTTACCTGAAAAATGAAGATTTGGCTCTGATCAAAAGGTGTTACAGAGCCGTTGTAACGATCCAGATAGCTTCAATGACTCCTTTGGAAGGTGTTGAGATGCCTGGCTTGGACTGAAAGTGCCCATAACTTCTTGCTAGACCCCAACTGCAACAGCTCCAAGTGAGAGGTGAAGATGATGGTTCTCCACTCCCAGAAGTGTTTCAGAGGTTTGGATCACCTCTAAATGACTCCCCTAAGGTGTTTGAATACTTAATTCCAAAGGAAGAGCTCTGGTTTGAAGAATCCGAGTCTTCTTGCCAAAGAACCTTTGAAAACCTTAAGTATGAAGAAAGAAGAGAGAAAGCAAGAATTATGTTGCTTTGGTGAGTTTTCTGAATGAGAAAGAGCCCTCTATTTATAGGCAATTGGTTTAGAGTAATTGTGCATAGTGAGCTTGCTTAGTGAAGTGAGTTTGGTTTCTTAGCCAAGAAGAAAATTTGAAAAGATCCCAAATGCAATGATGCATTTTCGGGCTAGCTTCTCCAACCATTGATCTTGTATGATCTAAGGGAACATTTCTGATTCAGAGGAGAGTTCTAATTGGCTTAGAGCAAGATTCCTTGATGATTCATCATTTGCCATAAATTCAAAAATGCAATCATTACATAATCACATGCCTTTGTTTTTGGGAATCTTCTCTAATCCTTATGCAATGATGACTTTGGATGCATGGCATGTTTTCAGATGCATTAGAGGTCGTGTAGCATCACTTAGTGAAGCAAAATGCACAAAATTGCAAAGTTTCAAATTGTACATGACCTATAATTTCACTTCATGAGGCTAACTTTGAACAAGCATAACTCTTAGCTCAAAATGAATTTGGAGAAGGTTGAACACAATTTGGAAAGCCCTAAACATCTACTTCAAATCATTAGTTTATGGTTCCTTCAGAATCCTTTGGCAAATTTGTGAAAAATGAGGCCAAAGTTGGAAGAAAACTAGGTTAAAAACACTTAGAAACTTTTCTAAGTGTTTATGACCTAAAACTTCAAAATTCCCAAATCTCTTAAATGATTGATCTTTTGAAAAAAGTTCCATTGTAAGATGTTGTTTTATTTTGCAAGATCTACAACTTTCATGTTGGAAGTTTTTTGAGTTGTGTAGGTGAAATTTTGAGTTCCCACAATGCCCTCAAAAACCCTAATTCCCGACTTTTTGCTCCTTGATGATTCTTCTTGAATTTCTTTGGTCAAATGACTTTAATATCCATATATTGATGATATTGATCTTTGAAAGTCATGGTTTGACCAAAAATCTTAAAAGTCAAAGGTGATCCCATACAGTTGACTTTTTCCAAACAAAGTGAGATTTTGGACTTTTGTGTGGAATTAAGATCTTCTCCTCAAATGAGTGATGTAAATGGGTTATATTGAGGTAGTAGAGGTTCTTGAATCATGTCTTGAGTTTTGGATCCATGCCCTGATTAAAAGTCAACTATCCAGATGAATTAGGTTAAAAACCCTAATTGTCGACCAGATGAAATTGGTGACTGTGGATCTTGAATTGAGGTGTGATATCCTGTGGATCTTATTGTATGGATAATTTGAAGATGATTGAAGTTTTTAATAGATGTCCTGGAGCTTTTTAGGGTTTCCCAAAGGTGATCCCTGATTTCAGTCCTTGATAGGCTCAAAAACCCTAGTCTGGTGACTTGAGTAAACCTGTACTCAGATGACTGAGTGTCTAATCAATCATAGGTGAATATAAAAGTGAAGCTTTTGAGTCCTATGATTGGATTAGAGACCAATCCTTCTATTGATTGATCCTTTGCCTGAGTTTTCTTGTCTTTGATCATCCTTGATTAAATGCCAGATGAAGAAGTGACTGCTCTGGGTACTTGCTTTGACCTGATGAAAATCCTGAAGATATGTCATCTCAGGGGGGTCAAAAATTAGGGTATGACAGATGCCCCTATTTAAGTTTCTTTTATCCGGAGGGAGAGAGATTGATATCTCGATCTCTCCTGCGTGAAAGAGACTTAAATATCAAAGAATGCCCGAACTTTGGGCGCTCCTGAGATGTTGTAATTGATAAAATCTTTTCATGACTTGATCCCGTTGTCGCACTTGGCGGGGGATGAGGAGACAAACTCCTGTAGGAATACGTCATGTGGATTCTGGTGAATGGATGGCAATGTAGGATGCGCAATCCATCTTCTTTAACTAAGTGTTGACACTTAGAAAAAGGTGCACAACTTCCCCTTGTTTCGGATGTCTGTACCTCGAAACTGGTCTAAGTTGTGATTTTGGACAATATCTCAGATAAAGAGAAATTCTCCAAAGATTTATTTCCTCATCAAACTTCTCATCAGCACTTGGAGATGAGATACCATTTGATGGTAATAAAGAAACTTCGAAGGTTTGTTTCCTCATCAAACTTCTTACCAGCACTTGGAGGTAAGATACCATTTGATGGTAATAAAGAAACTTCAAAGGTTTGTTTCCTCATCAAACTTCTTACCAGCACTTGGAGGTAAGATACCATTTGACGGTAAATAAAGAAACTTCAAAGGTTTGTTTCCTCATCAAACTTCTTACTAGCACTTGGAGGTAAGATACCATTTGACGGTAAATAAAGAAACTTCGAAGGTTTGTTTCCTCATCAAACTTCTTACCAGCACTTGGAGGTAAGATACCATTTGATGGTAATAAAGAAACTTCAAAGGTTTGTTTCCTCATCAAACTTCTTACCAGCACTTGGAGGTAAGATACCATTTGACGGTAAATAAAGAAACTTCAAAGGTTTGTTTCCTCATCAAACTTCTTACCAGCACTTGGAGGTAAGATACCATTTGACGGTAAATAAAGAAACTTCACCATCCCTCCTTTCAACTTGACGTTTTTGAAGGATTGTCATATGGTCCCGCGCTCTTTTGAGGGGCTAATGACTTTGCTCGAAAGTGGATGAACTGTCTTCGGGAAGAAGACTACCATTCACCTACTTACGCTGAGGAATCTGAACTATCTTCTGGACGAAGACTACCATTCACTGACTCCGTTGGGGATCTTTTGTCGATCTGCTGGGGAAATACCGAACTTCTGAGGAATTCAAAATGCGAAACAAACTACCTTATTTGAAGAAGATTGTCGAGCGTCGCTCTGCAGGAGATTCTCAATTGGGGAATTCCAAAAGTGAACAAATTATCTCTTTGAGGGAGACTACCATTTGTTAACTTGCTTGGGGAATTTGGGTGTATGAACCTTCTTTATGAAGAAGAAAAACCCTTTCACAACTTCGCAGGGGAATCTTGAGTATATGCCCAAGTAATTTGGGTATTAACACTATCAAAACCTCGGCTAGACTATGCTCATTATGTAAATATGGTGTGAGACAAAATGCATGAATACTACGATGATTATGAAATGCAAAGTGAATGTGAATAGAATTGCCGCGGATGTAAAATCCTATGATACGACTTGAATCTTGTTGATCAGAAGATGTTCTCTTCTTGTAGTTCGAACTCTGTTGGGAATACCTGGTTATCAGTTGCCCGCTGTCCAAAGTGAGTAATATGAATTGAAGTAAAGATCCGTCATCGGGAGATGTTTGCAAAGCGACCTCATGGGGAAATCTTGGTTCCCGGAGTCTCAACCGTTCTCGGAGCAACTGTTTGCATCCTTCCTATTGTTTGTAAACCTTAGAAAGAAATTTCACCTTTATTTTTGCAAGTAAATTCATTTTGTTTTATGAAAACATTTGTTTCAAGAAAATGACTGTTTAAACTTAAAATGCATTTCAAGAAACTGAATAAGACTCGATTTGCAAAGAAAGGCACAAGGCTCAAATTATTATATATGGAATGGTAATCAGCCAAATGCTTGATTCCATGGAGTATTTACAAAGTTTGAAATTGGTAATTTTTCGGGAAATGGGCTACGATGAAACGTGACGACCGTTATCTTTCCCTTCCACTCCGAGTTACGCTGTATTCGTGCTTCGTAGAAGATGACCTACTGCTGATGAATACTCCGCTATGGATTTTTGAATGATCAAGTTTGTCCTGAACACAATTACTTGCCATATATCCCTAACTTTTGCGTAAACTACCCCTTTCGGGTTTTAAGTTTACCGGGATTGATTATTTATTTCTTATGTCTCTAACTTTTGCCTGAATCGCCCTTTCGGGTTTTCGATTCACCGAGACGCTCTTTTTTGCCTAAGCTGCTCTTTGCGAGTTTTCAACTTAGCGAGCTGTTCTTTTGTTTTTATTTAGGCAAAGTATTTCTTGACTGCGTCGACGTTCACAGGACGGGTGAATTCTTCTCCATCCATAGTCGTGAGTATTAAGGCTCCTCCTGAGAAAGCTCTCTTGACCACGTAGGGGCCGTCATAATTGGGAGTCCATTTCCCTCTCGAATCTGTGAGAAAAGATTGAATCTTTGTGAGTACAAGGTCGCATTCTTTGATTGTGCGAGGTAGAACCTTTTTGTCGAAAGCTTTCTTCATTCTTTGTTGATATAGCTGACCGTGGCATAAAGATGTTATGCGCTTTTCTTCGATTAAATTCAATTTGTCGAATCTGCTTTGACACCACTCGGCTTCTGTTAATTTTGCCTCCATCAAGACTCTCATTGATGGAATCTCAACCTCTATAGGTAGGACTGCCTCCATGCCATATACAAGGGAGAAAGGAGTTGCTCCAATCGAAGTACGTACTGATGTACGGTAACCATGAAGAGCATACGGGAGCATTTCATGCCAATCTTTGTAAGTGATGACCATCTTTTGAATGATTTTCTTGATATTCTTGTTGGCTGCTTCTACAGCTCCATTCATCTTTGGTCTGTAAGGAGATGAGTTGTGATGCTCAATCTTGAATTCTTTACAAAGCTCCTTCATCATTTTATTATTCAAATTTGACCCATTGTCAGTGATTATCTTGCTAGGAATGTCGTAGCGACAGATGATGTGATTCTTGATAAACCTGACGACAACTTGTCTTGTAACGTTTGCATATGAAGCTGCTTCAACCCATTTGGTGAAATAGTCTATAGCTACCAAGATGAAGCGATGTCCGTTGGATGCTTTTGGCTCGATCATTCCAATCATGTCGATTCCCCACATGGAGAAAGGCCAAGGGGAAGAGAGTATGTTGAGAAGAGATGGTGGCACATGAATTCTATCGGCGTAGATCTGACATTTGTGACACCTCTTTGCGTACTGGTAGCAATCTGACTCCATCGTCAGCCAATAATATCCTGCTCTCAGTATTTTCCTTGTCATGGTATGTCCATTGGTGTGAGTACCAAAGGAACCTTCATGTATTTCTCTCATGAGTACTTCTGCTTCTTTTCTATTAACGCATTTGAGCAGAACCATGTCGAAATTTCTCTTGTACAGAACATCTTCATTCAGGAAGAATCTACAAGCTAACCTTCTCAAAGTCTTTCTATCTTTCTTTGACGCCCCAAGAGGGTACTCTTGCTTTTGAAGAAAGTTCTTGATGTCGTGATACCACGGTTTGTCGTCGATGATTGCTTCTACTGTGAAAACATGAGCAGGCCTATCCAGGCGCATAACATCGATCCGAGGAATGTCATTCCAATGATTTATTCTAATCATGGAAGAGAGTGTGGCTAATGCATCAGCCAAGTTGTTTTCTTCGCGAGGAATGTGATGAAAATCTACCCCGTCGAAGAATGGTAACAATTTTCTCGCGTAGTCTTTGTAAGGAATTAGCCCTGGTTGGCATGTTTCCCATTCTCCTTTGATTTAATTGACGACCAAAGCAAAATCTCCGTATACATCCAAATGTTTGATTCTTAGATCCACGGCTTCTTCGAGACCCATGATGCAAGCTTCATATTCGGCCTCATTGTTTGTGCACATGAAAGTTAATCTGGCGGTAAATGGAATATGGGTTCCTCGAGGAGTAACAATGATTGCCCCAATTCCTCGTCCATAAGCGTTGACATCTCCGTCAAAGATTAAGCCCCACTGGGATCCTATCTCAGGTCCTTCGTCTGGTAGTGGCTCGTCGCAATCTTTCATCTTGAGGTACATGACGTCCTCGTCTGGAAAGTCGAAACTGGTTGATTCATGACTATTGAGTGGATGGTGAGCCAGGTGCTCAGCTAGAATGCTTCCTTTCACGGCTTTCTGTGCGTGATACTCAATGTCATATTCTGATAACAACATCTGCCAACGTGCAATTCTCCCAGTTAAGGCAGGCTTCTCAAAGATGTACTTGATTGGATCCATATGAGAGATCAAACAAGTAGTATGTCGAATCATGTACTGGCGGAGACGCTTGGCAGCCCAGGCCAAAGCACAACACGTCTTTTCGAGCATGGAGTAGCGGGATTCACAGTCAGTGAATTTCTTGCTTAGGTAGTAAATGGCTTGCTCTTTTCTTCTTGTCTCGTCTTGCTGTCCAAGGACACATCCCATGGAGTCTTCTAAGACGGTTAAGTACATTATCAAAGGTCTTCCTTCCACTGGAGGAGACAAAATGGGTGGTTCGAGAAGATATTCTTTAATGCTGTCGAACGCTTTCTGACAATCGTCTGTCCAGACGCAACTTTGATTTTTCCGTAGAAGTTTGAAAATAGGAGCACAAGTTGCAGTCATGAGATATATGAATCTCGAGATGTAATTCAGACGTCCAAGAAATCCTCTAACTTGTTTCTCGGTTCTAGGTGAAGGCATTTCTTGAATTGCCTTGACTTTGTCTGGATCTACTTCAATTCCTCATTTGCTGACAATGAAACCAAGGAGTTTTCCTGAGTAAACACCGAAGGTGCACTTGTTGGGGTTCAGGCGAAGCTGAAACTTCCGTAAGCGTTGAAATAACTTTGTCAGATTTTGTATGTGATCTTCTTCATTTTCTGATTTGGCAATCATGTCGTCTACATAGACTTCTACTTCTTTATGCATCATGTCGTGGAAAAGCGTAGTCATGGCCCTTTGATAAGTTGCTCCTGCGTTCTTTAGTCCAAAAGGCATAACACGATAGCAGAACGTGCCCCAGGGGGTGATGAAAGCTGTTTTCTCCATGTCTTCAGGTGCCATTTTGATTTGGTTGTATCCTGAAAATCCGTCCATGAATGAGAAAACTTTGGATTTTGCTGTACTGTCTACCAACATATCAATATGTGGTAAAGGAAAATCATCCTTAGGGCTAGCTTTGTTCAATTCTCTGTAGTCGACGCACATGCGGACTTTTCCGTCTTTCTTAGGAACGGGAACAATGTTAGCTAACAGCTGAGGGTATTCTGAAGTGACGAGGAAACCTGCGTTGATCTGTTTTTGAACTTCCTCTTTGATTTTCATGGCCATCTCCGGATGAGTTCTTCTCAAATTTTGCTTGACCGGAGGGCATTATGCTTTTAATGGCAAGTGATGCTCCACTATACTGGTATCCAACCCTGGCATATCTTGATAAGACCAAGCGAAGACATCTGAGAATTCTTTGAGCAGTTGTATCAAACTCTCTCTGATCTCTGAACTAAGCGAAGCTCCAATCTTAACCTCTTTTCTGTTTCCATCGGAACCAAGGTTAATGATCTCTAGAGGCTCATTGTATGGCTAAATGGCCTCTTCCTTTTGTTGAAGTAATCGTGAAATTTCCTTTGATATTTCTTCGTCTTCTTCTTCCTCTGCCTCGAATACAGGAAACTCAAAGCTTGGAGAAGTCATACGATCGCACGTTTCAACGGGGTTTTTTATGATTAATCTGCATATGTGTGATAAATTTTATTTAGACAACGAGAGAAGACTCGGTGTATGCAGTTAATGGAATATTTTGATGTTTTTTAGGGTTTTTTTTAGGATTACCAATTTCCGAAAAAAAAGAAAAGGAAAAACTAACGAAGGAACAAAATGACATTTTTATTTATCGACAGTCATTTCTTGAAACAAAGACCCTATAAAACAAAACTCTATTGCTTTGGGCGAAGCAAAGAGGGACATTTTCCTAAGAAATAGTAAAAATGCAAAGCCCTATGAAACATCTCTTCACCCTGGGCTATGGTGAGAGGACAAGATAACGGTGAAAGTTCCTACTTAGGAGTGCGAACAACAGTTGTAACTTCAACAGCTGTCCAATAGTGGCGAACCCCATTGTGCACTAAGTAATCTGGAACCTTAGGCTTAAGCTGGCCTGTGGTAGGTCTTGATTTACCAACCACTGTCCTTGCAACATTTATACGATCTTCTTCTACTTCAGCAGACTGAGCGGTGTGAGCATACCCATTTCCAAGTGGAGTATGTCGAACTTTCTTTTGAGGAAACTTCCAATCTTCAGAATGGAGAGACTCGTTGTCGGAGACACTTTCGAGATCATCCTCTTCTGTATTTTGGTCTTGCTTTTCTCCCAAGATGGCATTGACTAGATATGTGAACTCTAGATCCGTAGCCTCGGAAGGTGATTTGGGGATATAATCTTCAATGATGACTTCACCAATCGATGATGATGAATAGCAAGGGTTATATATCTCTTTTGGCTGAGAGAGGTACTCAAAATCACTGTTCCATCCAGTTGGAACAATATCTTCAAGAGAGATTCTTGAACTACCAGGAGCGGAGTATTTCACCATGTAGTCGAATTTTCTGCTTGGTTCTCCTAATGTATCCCAAGTTTCTTCGGGGATAGGAGGAACTTCTTCTGATGAACCATGACTTCTGGTGGTGAAGCTATTTGTAACTTCATCACTGCTTGGTTGAGTCTTACTTTTAGATCCCTTAGTCGGATAACAGCAAGGTGATTCAGACTCTGATAGGGATATGTATCCTGCTTTGTTAAGATAGGATAGCCATTCCTCTTCATCGGTGTTTTCCGCACCGATGGTATTGACTGTTTGTTGAACAGGTTGAAGAAAACCTCCACTGCAGAAAGTTTCTTGAATTGGGAGAACTACCTCAATTCCTGGAATAGTCTTTGATGATGTTGGAAAGAATCCAACTCCTGTTCTGTTCTTGTTGTTGGTAGGAATATTAATGTGCCCCCAACCACTGGTAGTGCCATCCTTTACAACTTGGATTGCATCTCTGTAGGAAGAAATAGACGCTGCTTTCTCCTTTCCTTTTTCCTTATCCAAGGAAAGTGCTTGGAATTTAGTTCCAACAACTTCTTTTGGTTCTATGTCGGAGAATGATGACAGGTTGCTGACGATTACCAATTTGTCATTTCTTATGAACTTCAGTTTCTGATGAAGTGTTGAAGTAATTGCCCCAGCCTCATGAATCCACGGGCGACCTAGCAAACAACTGTATTGTGCTGGAATATCCATAACTTGGAAAGTGATTTTGAACGTCTGAGGTCCAATAGTTATGGGAAGATCCACTTCTCCAAAAACTGACTTCCTTGATCCATCAAATGCTTTGAAGATGACATGACTTTTTCTTAGAGGGTAATCTTCGAAAGATAATCTTGACAATGTTGATTTTGGCATGACGTTGAGAGAGGATCCGTTGTCTATTAGGACTCCTGTGAGTGTATCACCCATGCAGCCAACTGAGATGTGAAGTGGAAGATTGTGGTCTACTCCTTCTTCAGGAAGATCTTCGTCACAGAAACTAAGGGTAGTTCCGGCGGAGATGTTGGCAACGATGTTGTTGAATTGGCTTATTGTGGCGCTAGGTTCCACAAAAGCTTGTTCCAAAAATTTCTGTAGAGCTTCCCTATGAGCTTCAGAACTCAATAGTAGGGAAAGAACAGAAATCCTAGACGGAGTATGTAGTAATTGATCTACAATGTTGTATTCACTCCTCTGGATTAACTTCAAGATCTCATCATTTTCTTTCGCTTGAACAGCATTGGTCGGATGATTGTCTTGCCTATGTGGTACTTCCTCCGAATGTTTCTCCACATTATCTGTTGTTCTGTTGAAGACTCGTCCACTTCTGGTGACTCGACTAACATCAGCAATGTTGACAACAGACGGTAATGGTATCTCCTTACCATTTTCAATGTATGTAGCATTGTACTTGTATGGTATAGCTTTGCTGGACTCATACGGTACAGGACCTGGTAAGTAGATGACTAATGGAGCAATTGTTGTCTTCCTGCTATCATACTTAACTTGCATTGGTTCAACTTGATTAATTTGAGGAGATACGGTAAAGACTTCGTCATCTTCTCTGTTGTCAAGAACAGTAATGGTATTGTCATCCATCAGCTTTTGAACATCGTTGCGAACACGCAAACATCCTCGTGAATTTCTTCGACAAATTATGCATCTACT
Organism: Vicia villosa; assembly: GCF_029867415.1. Classification (NCBI taxonomy): domain Eukaryota; kingdom Viridiplantae; phylum Streptophyta; class Magnoliopsida; order Fabales; family Fabaceae; genus Vicia; species Vicia villosa. Next base: position 912,290 of record NW_026705155.1, on the reverse strand, counting down.
GTAAGCGTGGAAATCTGTTCCAAAGTAGGCAAGTCCATTTAAAGTTTTATGGAACCTGACTACCGATCCTTCAAGATCTTCAACTTTGTAGATTTTGTATTCTCCTGGACATCCTTGAACCATGTTGATGTCATGTTCAGTCCTGACTTGGATATGTTGAATCCATCCTAAGTCCATTTGTTCTTGTAATGCAGCTTGAACTACGGCACATCCTTGATTATTCTTTGGACAAATTTCACATGTGAAGTAGTTGTGCAGTGGTACGTGGCTGTACCCAGCTTATTTAGCGTGCATCTTGACAAGATTTTCCCCTATCTGACGAATATCGTAAATTTGAATGACGTTAGGGTGTTGATCTATCAGATTTACTGAAGCTTCTTTATGTTGCGGAAAAGGATTTGCTTGGACGTTTGGATTAGTATCTTTGAAGGATAGCATTCCGCTCTTCACTAATCGTTGGACGTCAATCTTGAAAGGGAAACAGTTCTCAATATTGTGACCCGGTGCCCCCCGATGATAGGGGCAAAATTGGTCAGCCTTATACCATGGTGAGGAACTGTTTGTAGGATTTGGAGGACTCCTTGTCTGAATGAGTCCTTTTGCCAGTAATGTTGGAAACAATTCCGCATACGGCATTGGCACTGGGTCAAAGGCAGGATACCTTGGAGCCCGATTGTTGTAATTTGGAGGTCGAACCTGCTGCTGAGGTTGCTGCGACCTTTGTTGAATTTGTTGTTGCGAAACCTGAGGTTGATAAGCTGGCGCTGAGTTAAAAACCGGAGTTACTGTTGCAACTTGAGGTTGGATTTTCTTCTTGATTTTGTGCAAGACATTGCTGACATCTTGATCCTTTTTCTTCTGGAAAGAACTTCCATACTTCCTTGGACCAATAGAAGATTCTGGTTCTTTGTTCAAGCGTCCTTCCCGAACTGCTTCTTCTAAACGTACACCCATGTTTACCATCTCGGTAAAGTTACTTGGTGCACTTGCAACCATTCGTCCGTAGTAAAATGGACTCAAAGTTTTGAGATAGATTTTTGTCATTTCTTTCTCTTCAAGTGGTGGACAGATTTGTGCAGTCTTTGAGCGTATTCCTTGAAGCTTTCCCTATCCTTTTGAGTCATGGCCCGGAGTTGATCTCTGTCGGGAGCCATATCCAGATTGTACTTATAGTGTTTGACGAAGGCCTCTCCGAGGTCTCGAAAAGTACGAATCTCTGAACTGTCCAAGTTCATGTACCATTTGAGTGCAGCACCAGTCAGGCTGTCTTGAAAATAATGAATGAGTAATTGTTGATTATCAGTCTAAGTTGACATTCTTCGAGCGTACATTACGAGGTGACTTTGTGGGCATGAATTCCCTTTGTACTTCTCGAAATCTGGTACTTTGAATTTGTGAGGAATCTTAACATTTGGAACCAGACAGAGGTCTGCAGCATTCTTTCCAAATAGATCTTGTCCTCGAAGAGTCTTGAGTTCCTTCTGCATTTGCAGAAACTGTTCCTGGAACTCGTCCAATCTTTCATACACGCCAGCGTCCTCACTGGGAGCGTGATGATATACTTGTCCGCCCGGTGGAGGAAAAGTATGCATAATAGGTTGTGGAGAAGCCATGACAGCAAATCTTGGGATCTCAGCATTCTGTTGTGTGAAACCCATTGCCGTTGCTCTTGGAACATCAATTTCCAGAGGTTTGTAACCCTCCGGCGGTTGCATCTCCATTGTAGCTCTTGGAACTTCAGAAACTGGGGGTATGTACCCTTATGGAATAAAGTTATACGGCATGCCCCAAGGTCGGTTGGGCGGCATGGCATACTGAGGAATAGGAGTAGAAACAGTCTCGGAAACCACAGTCCTTTGTGGTTCTTCTGGCGTTGGTCGATTCTGTGCAACTACCTGGGCTTCTACCATGTTATTGAGCCTTTCAATAGCATCTTTGAGAGTATTACCCTCTTCTCTGAGTTCTCCATTCTCTTGCTCGAAGTCTTCCATTCTTTTCTTGCGACTTGAACGAGTGTTGTATGGATGAGACAGCTTGAAAGTCTTGGTTCACCTCCTTCTCCTCCTCTCTTTCTGGAGAAAGGAAAGTGACTATTAGATCCGCGACAATTCTCGTGTCAGTGCGTAAGACTAAAGCGATGTATGATATGAAATTAAGTTAATATTTTTCAAGGAAACACCATAATTACGTTATGAAACATCAAACTTTTATTAATTAAGCAAAAACGCCGTTTTTACACACTTTGAAAAAGAAATACAGAGAAACTGAGAGAAAGGACTCTAAAACTTTGACGAAGAGCCGACTTCACGTTCTAACATTTTCTTCTGTTTCTTGAGCTGAGCATTCTCTGACGTGAGTTGATCGATGATCCAGGAAGCAGGAGGGATATGATGAGAAAGTGACGTTTGTGACACTTGTCGATCGAGCACTTCAAGTAACTCATCCTTCCTTCTTAGGATGTTTTGAATCTCAACATTTTCCGTGTTGACGATTCGATACTTGTCCCTCCAAGCATTCCTTTCTTGGCATACCTTGTTTAATGCCGCTTGTAATTTTTCAACATCGGTGGAGAAAAGGTATATTGGTTCACTTAGGGGAATAGGTTCTTGATGTTGATATGGCATCCTGAGCTTGAATGCTCTGACGCGTACCCATTGAAGGTAAGGATCCAGGGAGATGCAAAGATGTTTTCCTAACAATCTTCTCCCTTTGCTGTGAACAAGACGCCAGGCTTGGACAATTTCCTTCTTCAGCATGTTGCCATGATCGTCGATGTTCTTGAAGAACAGACCCTCCAATTGGATGTTACTTGGTATATTTTTCATGGGATAGCCGTATTGACGACGGGCTAAAGCTGGATTGTAACTGATTCCTCCCTTAGTTCCAATAAGGGGTATGTTGGGAAAACTTCCGCAACTGAAGATGATCTTGGTTTCATCGTTGTCAGGACTACACCAATCAATGTCCGTATGAGTGAGGGACGTGATTTTCTGTGACCAGTAAAGGCCATCCCTCATGTTCCAGAAAGTGCTAGACTTTGGTAGGTGCGAAACGAACCATTCGTATAACAACGGTACGCAGCATGCGATTAATCCTCCTCGCTGCAGGTTTCTCGAATGCACAGAGTGATAAGCATCCGCAAGCAAGGTTGGAACTGGATTTCCAATTAAGAAGATCTTAATTGCGTTGATGTCGACGAAATCGTTAATGCTAGGGAACAAAAACAATCCGTAGATAAGCAAAGCCAAGATTTCCTCAAAAGCGCTCATATCTTGGATGCTGACGAAGTACCGAGCTTGATCAAACAGGAATTTGGAGGGCAATCCTTGAATTCCTCCTCTACTCACCATATGAGTTCTGATGTCGACTACGTTCAAAGGAGTAGTTACAGTAATAATAATGTCGTCAGGATTCTTTTCCAAACCGGAGTACGGATCTTGCACGTACACGGGTATTCCAATCAGACGAGAGTACTCCTCCAACGTAGGCATGAGCTGATAATCTGGAAAGGTGAAGCAGTGATACGTTGGATCGTAAAACTGTACCAAGGTGGGAAGGATCCCATCCACAATGTTGGTATTGAGCAAAGGCAGAAGTTTTCCATACTTCTCCTTGAAAGCCTGGGGGTTGACCACCAGTTTTCCGAGCTTTCCTAGTTCCTCGACCTGGGGAATCTTGAAGGTATATTTCCTAGCTCTCTTTCTTCCGTAATCCATGGTATAGATCCTTAAGTCCTTTCTCCGTTTCTCTCTTTCTATGAAGTTCAAAACATTCGTTATTTAGTTTCCTTGAAAAACGACTCGAAAAAGACTTTTTTTGTTTTTAGTTGTTATTAATGAATGATGCATGAATGCATGAATGCACACACAAGAGTTTTAAACAAACATGGCATTGAAGGGTATAGTGGTCATGAAGTCAAAACGCAAACCTCGCCCCAATGGTAAACTAAGGATAAGGATTTTTGTACCTGTAGAACGGGTTCTAGGGGTCTTAGAGTTTTTGCTCAACCTTAAAGATACGTTAATTGGTATCTATAAGAGAGTTTTCTCTGAGTGTAGTATCTGCGTGACAATTACTTTCGTAATCACCGCTCTACGTCCTAAAAAAGGCTTTAAGTTGGGTTAATGTGTTTCTAGGTCCTCCTGGTACAAATCAGTCTCGGAATGCAGTGGCGCAGTTAATCACAACCAGCCAGGCAAATCCCAAGAGTAGAATGAAGGAAAGAAAAACACTTAGAAAGGGGGGGTTTGAATAAGTGTAGTCTAAAAACTCGAACGATAAAAACAATATGCACAGTTATTTTTATCCTGGTTCGTTGTTAACTAAACTACTCCAGTCCACCCCCACGGAGTGATTTACCTCACATGAGGATTTAATCCACTAATCGCAACAGATTACAATAGTTTTCCACTTAGTCCGCGACTAAGTCTTCCAGAGTATCCTGATCACAACCTGATCACTCCAGGAACAAATGCTTAGACACAAGCTAAGACTTTCTTAGAGTATCCTGACCACCACGTGATCACTCTAATTACATCTGCTTAGACACAAGCTAAGACTTCCTAGAGTATCCTGATCAACACTTGATCACTCTAGTTACTTACAAATTAATGTAATCAAATAAGAGTTTTACAATGCTTCTTAAAAGCTATAATCACAACAGTAATATTTCTCTTAACGTTTAAGCTTAATCTCACTAATATATTACAACAGCAATGTAGTGAGCTTTGATGAAGATGAAGTTTCTGAGCTTTGAATTGAACAGCGTTTCAGCAAGTTGATATTCACAGAATTTGATTCAGAGTTGTTCAGAATTGGTAACCTTGCTTCTCATCAGAACTTCATATTTATAGGCGTTTGAGAAGATGACCGTTGAACGCATTTAATGCTTTGCGTGTTCCGTACAGCTTTGCATTTAATGTTTCACGCTTTTGTCAACTACCTCGAGCCTTGTTCACGCTGTGTCTACTGACGTTGCCTTTAATAGCTTCCAACGTTCCTTTTGTCAGTCAGCGTAGCCTGCCACCTGTACTTTCTTCTGATCTGATGTTTGAATATAATATTTGAATATCATCAGAGTCAAACAGCTTGGTGCATAACATCTTCTTGTCTTCTGACCTTGAAGTGCTTCTGAGCGTGATACCATGAGAACTTTAGCACTTCTGCTTCTGACCTAAAGTTCTTCTGATGCTTCCATAGACCCATGTTCTGATTCTGCCTTGACCATCTTCTGATGTCTTGCCAGACCATGTTCTGATGTTGCATGCTGAACCTTCTGAGACAAAGCTTATGAGCGCTGATTTGTGCATACTCTTTATATATTTCCTGAAATGGAAATTGCAATGTATTAGAGTACCACATTATCTCACACAAAATTCATATCCTTGTTATCATCAAAACTAAGAATATTGATCAGAACAAATCTTGTTCTAACAATCTCCCCCTTTTTGATGATGACAAAAACATATATAAATGATATGAATTTGCGATCAGAAAGAGCAGACGGCTAAAGACAAATTACACAGCTATAGCATAAGCATGTGAATATGTCTCCCCCTGAGATTAACAATCTCCCCTTGAGATGAATAATCTCCCCCTGAAATAAATACTCGAAGAACTTTAATAATAAAAGACTTCCCTGATTATTTCGGTAGAGACGATCACATAAGCTTCTTGCTTCTGATAATTCATAGCTTCTGACTTCTGCTTCCATTGGACAGCTTCAGAACTTGAATTTCTTTAGATCCCTAGAACACTCACAGCTTCTGATTCCTGCTTCCATTTAGGACAGCTTCAGAACTTGAATTTCTTTGATCTTCAGAACATTCACAGCTTCTGATTCCTGCTTCCATTTAGGACAGCTTCAGAACTTGAATTTCTTTGATCTTCAGAACATTCACAGCTTCTGATTCCTGCTTCCATTTAGGACAGCTTCAGAACTTGAGTTTTTCTGGATCTTTTAGAACATTCACAGCTTCTGATTTCTGCTTCCCTCGGATAGCTTCAGAGCTTTGAATTTCTTCTTACATCACTTCATGCTAGATTGTATCAAAACATTGTTGAATGTACCAGAGCATCATCAGAGCATCTCTACATCCTGAAATGTTACAGAACAAAACTAAATGACAAAAGTCAGCATGAATGAGTTAGAAAATAAAATGTGTATCAGAACACAAAATATGTATCAGGGCCATATAAGCCATATAGAATATATCAGATCCAATAGACAATGTATCAGAGCAAATAGACAATGATTTGGATCATATTCTATTATCAGAATTTCTGATCATTCTTGCTTCTTGCTTCTGCTTCTGATAGCTTTCTAGCACTCAGCTTGCTTCAAGAATCCATGAGCTTGATTCTCTAAAGAGTTGCTTCATCATCTCATTGCTCATCTCGTTGCTTCTTATGTTGAACTTGAATCTTCGATTCCTGCAACAACACAACTTAAAAACACATGAAGCTTGCAGCTTCTGTTAGTAAAGCAACTGATTAAATCAAAATCATTTATCACATATTTCTCCCCCTTTTTTGTCATATCATCAAAAAACAGAAAATATTCAGATACAAAAAAGAAACACACGGAAAAAAATGATTTCATTGAAGTTCAAACAGCAGGTACAGAAGTACACGCAGGGAAGGAAGACCAGATGCACAAAAACAGATGCAGCAAAAAACAAAAAAAACAACATAGACTCAATCTAAGACGACCCTAGCCTTGACAGGATCTTGGCCAGCATCTCTTGAACCCCATTGTTGTGCTTATTTTGTTCCTCTATGAAAGCGCTAAACTCATCCTGTTTCTTCTGAATATCTTCCAGTGTCGTTGCAAGACGAGAAGATTCATCAGAAGAAGCTTCACCGCTTCTAACCACAGGAATAGCATTGTGATCTGTAGCTTCCATAGATAGATCATTTGCAGGGATTTCCTCAACAGGAACTTTTTCAGCAACATGATCTTCTACATCTGCTTCTTGCATAGAAGCATCTCCATATTCTGCAGCAGGAATTTCCGAATCTCCATTCTCAAGTGCCTGAAGAATGGCAGCAAGATTTCTGGGAGCAGAAGGACCTTCAACTTCTGGTGGGTCAACAACTTCTGGAATGACCAAGCTTGGGTCTTTCTTAGAAGGGTTTTCCCTCAGAAAGTCAAAGAGGGTCTTGAAATCCCCGAGCAGAATTGGATAATCAGGAATCCAGATAACAATATCCCTGCAAGGGTTAGCTTCCATTGCAGCAGCAAGCCTTGCTTGTTCCAATTCATCCACAAAGGGCTTCTCCTCAGCAGCAACACAATTTCTGAGAGGATGATAGTATATACCATCATCACCCTCCAGAAGGTAACCAGGGTAACCAGGAGCAGCAGCCACTAGTCTTCTTTGTACTCCCATTGCTTCTACTTGAAAATCCTTGCGAAATCTTCTCAAAAGATTTCTTGTAGAAACATCATCCACACCATTTAGAAATGCATCCTTCAGAAGGTCTAGGCTGCTAATCACCTCATGTCTGAAAAGTTCCAGGAAGGTATAGGGTTCAGGTTCAGGCGGATTGAAGGTGAATTTGTAGTCAGGGTAGAGAAGACAGTAAGGTTTGGATTTTCTGGTAGGTAAGGGATGGGATATAGAAGGTGGAGGTGCGGAGGATGAGGAAGAAGGGATATCTGAGAGAATGAATGATGAAGATTGAACACCATAAATGATAGATTGAGAAGAGGATGAAGTATTTGTAAAGGGAATTGGTGAGAAAGATTTATCAGAAGGAGTTAGGGGAAGAATACTTAAAGGTGTGGGGTTTAGAATGGGAGAGGAGAAGGATGATGGAGACGGATTAGGTAAGGTGAAGTTTACTTTTGGTTCAGATGGAGGTGATTGGAAGGATGGTTTAGGGACAGAAGGAGGTGGAATAAAAACCTGCCTGGAGGTTTGTACAGAAGAAGAAGATCTGGTTCTGCGAAAGGAATCTCTGATCCTTTTATCTCTTCGTTCTTCAGAGTCCACCTTGTCAGGATCATAGGTGACTCTCAACTTCTTGGCTTTCTTAGCCTCATCTTCTTGGGCTTTTCTTTTTAGCCTAGCCTTTAGTTCCTTCTGATCCTTCATTAGAAGATCAGCCTTGGACGGAAGTACTCTGCCACGGATCCAAGCAGGATCAATATCTGATTGCTTCCTAACACAATCTTCCAGGTAAAGCTTGACAACCTGATGCAGTTCTTTTTGAAACAAAGATGCAAAACCTTCAACAGCAACTCTTCTTGACAGAATGTCAGGAAAGCTTGTGCACACAGAAGGTACATTTTGAATGAGTTCCAGTCTGAACAAATCCACGCCATTGAAAATGGGACCTTGAACTACTCCAAGAAAATGAGACGCATTGAGTTTTCTGATGGAGTCCAGCACTTCGCTTTCAATCAGAATGTCTGAAATCATTCTTCCAAAAGGAATAGTCGTTCTTGAAATATGAGGGTACTTCGCCCTTTCGTCTTCTCTTGACTCAAAGATAGAAGTCTTCAGATTCTCAAACAAAATATGGGAGATGTTGATCTCAGTCTTTTTGCCAATGCAGAAAAGAGTATACTTGTGATCTGGACTGATGTAGGAGGAGGAGAGCATCCTCTTTCTATGGTGAAGGGAACCCAGAATAATCTCAGCCCATACTTTATAAAACGGCCTTAAGGTGCCAGTGTTATTAGAGTCAATTCCAAAAGTCTGAGAGATTTGTTGTTCAACTTTAGACCAATCAACTGAAGCATGTCGAAAACCAGTCCAGCCTTCTTCATCATTCAGATTGTACAGCTTCCTGATGAGCTTTTCAGTGATAACTACTTCATGCCCTAGCACGAATGAAATGATGGCAGTTGGGGTAACCGTTGCATGTACCCAGAAATCCTTCACAAGTTCAGGATAAATTGGACCAACCAATCTATCAAGATACTTAGACCATCCTTGCTCAAAGATTCTTGCATCACACTTAAAGCCATTTGCTTTTAGGTTGTTGATGTCCACAGCAGATTCACATAGAACTTCCAGTTCTTTCGTGGGTATTAAGCATGTTTTCAATGGAGCATACTCATATTTGCTTAGAAGGATCTGTGTAGAGGTGAGCTTTTCTTTTGAGTTCGATGAACAAGATGATGAGTTCATAATGATGATGCTTTGAGATCAAGTCAAAAACTAGGGTTTGAAAAAAAAAATTCAACGAAGGGGATGCACAAGAGAGAGAGAAAAAGAGAAAAAGAGGGAATGAAGATGAAGCGGGTTATTTAAAAGATTTGAAAATAAAGAAATCAATATGCATTTAATGAGAAATGACATTAGGAGAGAGATAACATGGTAAATGAAATGATTTAACACAGTTACCTAGGTCGGCGTCTTTTCAACTGCACGCTTTGTACAAACTGCACAGACACGTGTTCACCATCAGATAATGGATGACAGCTGTAAAATATGAATAGACTTTACACCTTTTGATTCTGATCACTGCTTCTGATTGTCACTCTTAAGAAATGATCTGGTTCTGATAGGATCATCTTTCTTTCCAAGAATCACATCTTCTGAATGAGCTGAAGCAAGTCTAGGTGATCTTCTGACTGTAGGTTCTTCAGAAATTCTCAGATTCTCTAAGGATGCAGCAACTTGATCTTCTGATCCATTGCTTCTGAGACTGCCAGCTTCTGCAGCTTTGCTTCTTGGTTCTTCAACTTCTGATATATCAATATCAAAATCTGCAAAATTCTCAAACTACTTTGGTTTTTTCAAGACCAAGCTTATCATCAAACCTGATATTGATTGATTATTCTACAATCAATGTTTCAGTATTGTATACTCTGTAGCCTTTAGAGCGTTCAGAATATCCAAGAAGGAACCATTTTTGTGCTTTAGAATCAAACTTACCAAGATGATCTTTAGTATTCAGAATAAAACATACACATCCAAAAGGATGGAAATATGAAATGTTGGGCTTTCTTTTCTTCCACAATTCATAAGGAGTCTTATTTAGAATAGGTCTGATAGAGATTCTATTCTGAATATAGCATGCAGTGTTTATTGCTTCTACCCAGAAATGCTTAGCCATATTGGTTTCATTGATCATGGTTCTGGCCATTTCTTGTAGAGTCCTATTCTTTCGCTCTACAACTCCATTTTGTTGTGGAGTTCTAGGACAAGAGAAATCATGGGCAATACCATTTTCTTTGAAGAACTCCTCAAAGAGTCTGTTCTCAAATTCGCCACCATGATCACTTCTGACCTTTATGATTTTGCACTCCTTCTCAGATTGGATCTGAGTGCAGAATTCAAAGAACACTGAATGTGACTCATCCTTGTGTTTCAAGAACTTTACCCATGTCCAGCGGCTATAATCATCAACGATGACTAATCCATATTTATTCCCTCTGACAGATGCTGTTTTGACTGGGCCAAACAAATCAATGTGCAAGAGTTATAACGGCCTTGAGGTAGAAACAACATTCTTAGACTTGAATGCAGGTCTGGAGAACTTGCCCTTCTGACATGCTTCACAAAGAGCATCTGATTTGTATTTTAGATTTGGGAGTCCTCTGACCAGATTTAGTTTGTTAATCTGAGAAATCTTTCTCCAACTAGCATGACCTAATCTTCTGTGCCAGACCCATTGCTCTTCAGAAACAGACATAAGACAAGTCACCTTCTGCTTCTCAAGATCAAAAAGATCAATCTTATAAATGTTGTTCTTCCTCTTGCCTGTAAATAGGATTGAGCCATCCTTCTGACTTACAGCCTTGCAAGACTTTTGATTGAAGATTATATCATAACCATTGTCACTTAATTGAATTATGGACAATAAGTTATGCGTTAATCCTTCTACAAGAAGTACATTAGTTATGGAAGGAGAGTTACCAAGACTTATGGTTCCAGAGCCAATGATTTTGCCCTTATGATCTCCTCCAAACTTGACTTCTCCACCTGGTTTAAGCACCAGGTCTTGGAATGTAGACCTTCTTCCCGTCATGTGTCGCGAGCACCCAGAGTCCAGGTACCATGACATTTTGCTTTCTGTCCTCTTTGCCGCCAAGGATATCTGCAATAGGAATAATCTTTTCCTTAGGTACCCATAATTTCTTGGGTCCTTTCTTGTTAGTTCTCCTCAAGTTCTGATTGAACTTGGGTTTAGCAAAATATTTAGCAGGAGGAACAGCATGATATTTCTTATTCTGAGTTCCATGATATTTCTTAGGTTGTGTCACATGCTTCTTGGTGTGTGTTATGTGAAAACTTTGTGCATGTGATGTGTGCTTAATATCATGGGAGTGGCCAAATTTAAATTGGTTATACAGAGGTTTGTATGATATTTTCATATCATCCACAGATTCAAGCTTGTATGGGATTTCACCCTCATAACCAATGCCAACTCTTTTGTTTCCAGACACAGCATATATCATAGAAGCTAGCTGACTTCTGCCAATACTTCTAGATAAGAACTTCCTGAAACTTAAATCATATTCTTTCAGAATATGATTCAGACTAGGAGTGGATTTTTCTGAATCAGAAGGGGATCCAACATTATTGGATAATTTTAAAACTTTTTCTTTTAATTCAGAATTTTCCAACTCAAGCTTCTTAGTTTCAAATTCAAATTGCTTTTTCAGCTTTTTGTATTTGATACTAAGATGAGCTTTTAATTCAAGAAGCTCTGTTAGACTGGAAACTAACTCTTCTCTAGATAGTTCAGAAAATACCTCTTCAGAATCTGATTCTGATGTAGATTCTGATCCATCATCTTCTGTCGCCATCAGCGCAAAGTTTGCCTGCTCTCCTTCAGAGTCTGATCCTGATTCTGACTCAGAATCATCCCATGTTGCCATAAGACCTTTCTTCTTATGAAACTTCTTCTTGGGATTCTCCTTCTGAAGTTTTGGACACTCGTTCTTGTAATGTCCAGGCTCATTGCACTCATAGCAGACAGGCTTCTTCTTGTCAGATCTTCTGTCACCAGAAGATTCTCCTCGTTCAAATTTCTTTGAACTTCTGAAGCCTCTAAACTTCCTTTGCTTGCTCTTCCAGAGTTGGTTCACCCTTCTGGAGATCATGGACAGTTCATCTTCTTCTTCAGATTCTGATTCTTCAGGATCTTCTTCTTCAGATTCTGATTCTTCAGGATCTTCTTCTCTAGCCTGAAAAGCGTTAGTGCATTTTTTAATATTAGATTTTAATGCAACAGACTTACCTTTCTTCTGAGGTTCATTAGCGTCAAGTTCAATCTCAAGACTCCTCAGGGCACTGATCAGCTCTTCCAAAGAAACTTCATTCAGATTC